>NW_024070186.1:196919957-196970110 GCF_014754425.2 Oryx dammah
CCTCGCCTGCTTTCAAACTCGCCGCGCCCGCCCGCCTGGAATTTCGCGCCGGGCCCCGGGGCTCCACTCGGGCGGCTTCCCGCGCCGGCTGCGCCCCCTAGGGACGCGCGGTGGACACTGCAGGCCGGCGCCGGCTCTGCACGCGCGACCCGGGCGGCTCCCGCGGGGGCGGTCCGGCCTCGCCCGGCCCCAGCGCGCCCGCGCGCAGGTGGGCTCTCACGTGCGGCCGCGGGACGGGCTGGCTGGCGGGCGGGCGGCTGGTGGGCGCCCGTCTTGCAGCGCCCCGGCCCGCCCGCCCCGCTGCCCCCGGGGAGCCGCCCCCTCCCGCCCGCTCGGCGTTCTCGTGGTTAGGCGCCAAGTTGCCGGGATTGCAAACGAGAAGAAACACGCCGGATCCGGTTTTCAGATCCCAGCATCTAGAGGCACCTGTGGGTGCAGACGCGCCGCCTGTTGAGAGGAGTGGACACTGGCTTTGGAAGCGCGTCCAAGGTCATGAGCGGCCGGCGGGAGCACAGCTCGGGCTGCTTCCCAGCGTGGGTTGGGCGGGCCTCCTAGGGGAAGCATCTGCTAGGGGGAGGGTCTCCCAGGGGGGTGGGTCTCCTAGGGGGAGGGTCTCCCAGAGGGAGGGTCCACTAGGGGAAGGATCTCCCAGGGGGAGGGTCCACTAGAGGGAGGGTCTCCCGGGGGAAGGTTCACTAGGGTGAGGGTCTCCTAGAGGGAGGATCCACTACGGGGAGGGTTCACTAGGGGGAGGGTCTCCCCCAGGGGGAGGGTCCACTAGGGGGAGGATCGTCCACTAGGGGGAGTGTCTCCCCCTAGGGAGAGGGTCGTCCCCTAGGGGTAGGGTATCCCCCTAGAGGTAAGGTCATCCCACTAGGGGGAGGGTCTCCCAGGGGGAGGGTCCACTAGGGAGGGTCTCCCAGGGGGAGGGTCCCTGCATGAAGACGGTCTCCTAGAGCAAGGGTCCCCCAGGGGAGGATCCTCTAGAGGGAGGGTCTCCTGCTGATTCTGAGCCTTGGGCGCCCGCAAAGCGGGGTGGGCGCGGTCGGTGGAACTCCGCCGCATGTGGTAAGCATTAGCCGAGTTTATGGGGTGAACTAAACGCCCTGGAGGCTGGGAGGCTAGAATTTTTGTGGGAGGAGGGCCTGGAAGGTGACACGCAGTCTGAGGCCCGGGGCCTGTGCTGAGTGCGATCGCGCAGGTGGTGATGGCAGCCGGGTAGGGCCTGCGCGCCGCTGGGGCTGCGTCCCCGGGAAGCACGGGGTGCAGTTCCTTGCTGCGTTTGCTGCTCCAGGCGAGGACGACTCAGGCAGGAGAGTGGACAGCGGGTCACACGGCCGAGGTTTCTGAGCGGGGGGGTGGGGGGGCTAGCTTCGGCTTTCAGAGCACCCACTGTGCGCTCCCCAGCCTCTACCAAGTCTGAACAATGACCCTGAGAAGGAAAGGTGGGGAAACTGAGGACCGAGGACAGCAGCCAGCCGAGGAGGTGGATTCTGAACGGGATGGGATCCCAGGGCCTGCCCTCTGCCCACTTCCTACATAGTGCGAGGAGGGCTGAAAAGCGAGATGCAACCCAAAGCTAGCGTGTTCTCTAACGCCCTCTTGAAACACTAGTGCGCACTGACTCCAATGCCACAGCAGAACCCTGGGGACCAAGGGTGTCCGAAGGGCACTGAGCCGTGGGTTGGGGAGGGGGCCTATATTAGTTTCCGTTGCAGCAGCCCTATGTATACTCAGTGGCTAAGTACTGTCTGACTCTTTGCATACACACCCCACCCATGGCCTGTAGCCCACCAGGCTCCCCTGTCCATGGGATTTTCCAGGCAAGAATATTGGAGCGGGCTGCCGCTTCCCTTTCTGGGATCGAACGTGAGTCTCCTGCATCGGCAGACCACTGAGCCGCTGGAACTCCCAATTATTCTTACGTCATGCAGCAGCCCTGGGCCTCTTCTAACTTGCAGGGTTATGTAAGAGTCTAGAGAGGAAAATGAGCCATGCCTACAGGACGCTGGCCACCCCGGCAGGCCAGCCCTGTGCCGGAGCATGGCGCTCACCCCCGCCACACGCTGTGTGAGAGGTATGCCCCTAGTGCGGCGGGGAGACAAGATGAAAGGTGAAGTGGCTTTGTTTCTGAGCACCTCTGCTTTGCTCAGAGATGTGGAGGGGGGTGGGAGGGAACCTGAGGAGCCGATGAGGGTTTGGAGGTCTCAGCTCCATGCTTTCCAATTGTGAAATCCGGGTAAACTGCTGACTCTATGTCCCTGTAGAGAGTAAGCAGCAAGTCCCGTCTCACAAGGTTGCTGGGAAGGAGTGAGATAATTCCCAGTCAATAGACGCTAGTTTCCCTTTCCTCATACCAGTTTTCCTGAAGCAAACCACCCTCGCTCTGCCAGCTGAGTCCAGTCCACATTTAACCTCTTCCTTTCGTCCGGGAGCACATGCCCGTGACCTTCCTTGCAAATGCCAGCTCGTGCCCATCTTGCTGTTCGGTGGCTCAGTCGTGTCTGACTCTCTGCGCCCCCTTGGAAGGCAGCACGCCCGGCTTCCCTGTCCTTCACTGGCTCGGGCAACTTCTTGACGTCAGGACGCTCAAAAAAGTGCCCCGAGCCTCTTTTGCTGTGATTGATTTTCCAGTCCAGAGGCACCTTTATGGAAACTTGCTTGGAAAATGGAAAGCCAAGTCAGTATGCTGGAGGTTGCAGCAGAAGCATTGACATCACTGCTACTCCGAAAGGTCTGGAGACACCTCTGGGAAATTTTTTATTCCAGTATCATCCTGAGTAAGTGAGGCTCTAATGGCGTCTCATTTTACAGTTGAAGGAACCAAGCCAGGGAAGTTTAATAGACGCAAAGGAGCCGTGATAAGACTTTCTCCACACCAGACAGTGTTACCTCTTACATGACCCGTTAGGTTACTGTCTTAGGGGGTATGTTTAGACTCTAGGTATTCTTGAAAACAGATTACAGAGAAACCCCTCTATAATGCTGGGGCAAGGAGGTGGCCAGCACAGAACTGGAATGTTTCTGCCCCCAAAAGGCCAATTAATTTCTCAGTGTAATTTTATCCAGCCCAATAAGAAGGTCTCAAGAAGTGAACATTTTATACATATTTTAAAAGCTTTAGCCATATACATATTCTAAAGGACCAAGGTGTGGAGGCATGTTACTCCATGAAACCAGAGTTAGTTTTCTTTAAAAAAAAAAAAAAAAAGAGCTATGGCTAGTTCCTATTTCCCAGAACAAGAAGTTAGCGTTCTCCCTGCTTACTTAGAGAAAGGATTTTCAGAACAAATGATAATTGAAGTGGAGTTAGTACTGTTCACTGAGACCGCTGGTATTTTCAACTTGTCATAAACTGAAGCTCTTCCAGATGTGGTCCAGCAGCCTCATCTGGGAGCTGGTAAGAAATAAAGTATCTCAATCCCTTCCTGGACCTGCTGAATCAGAATCCATAGTTTAACAAGATCTCCAGGGATTCACATATGAATTAAAGCTGGAGAATCACACTGTCTCAAAAACTTAATGGACATGATGAATACAGCTCCCTTTTCTCACTCTTCCTCCCTACAGACCTCCTTCCCTTCATTCTGTGCTTTTTTCCCCCCTCTTCTTTTGCCTATAATGGGTCATGAGATAAAAGGAAAGATTTTTTTCATGATAGAGTTATAATTTTGCTTTTTTAAAAGGAAAATATGCATCTTCCTAGAACACAATAGACTCAACTGTGTAGACTCAATACCCTTACGGGACCGTGGTGGGGGTGGGGAGAGAAACAAGCAACAAACTCTACATAAACGGTATTTATGTCAGCACAGAAAATAGATGAACAATTCCTAACAGAAAGATGAGCAAAGCCCATGAACAGGCAAGTCTAGAACAAATACAAAGGGAAAAATCAATGCTTGAAGAATGCCCAAAGAAATTGATCCAAGAAATAAAAAATTAAAGTAATAGGGCTTATAAAAGTTAAAGGAGTGACTGTGGCAAGTAGTAGTGTGTGGGAAAGGGCACTCGGGTTGTGGGTGGAGATATAAATTAAGGCTTTCTGGAGAGAAACCTGCAATCTGTAACTAAGTTTTAAATACAAGTTGTCTTTGATCTAGCCATTCTACCTCACAGATGCACAAATGTGTGCCTAAGGTTGTCCATTGCAGCACTGCTAATAATAGCAAAAATGGGAAGCAACCTAATTGCCCATCCAGGAAGTTTAAGTACAATATGGTGAATCCACACAATGAAATCCCACGTGACTGTTAAAAGAATGAAGCAGACAAAATCAATACAGAAATGTCCACTATATGCAGCTAAGTGTTCTCTATTATAAAGTTACAGGGCAAGTATAAATAAAATAATCCCTTTTATGTTCATTTTCTTCTTTTTTTCTAAAAGGGTGGATACCAAACTTAAATGTTTCCTTTAGGGGATTTAGAATTATATGACTTTTCTCTACTTTAAAAAAATTTTTCAAATGTAAATATGTATTTCATAATAAACAAAGAGCTTATTTTTAAAAAGCAGATGGCGAGGAGCCCGAGTCATTTCTCACCTATCACGCATTAAGAAATGTCCCTCATGGGTTCTCAGTGGCTCTTCTGAGAAAAATACTCCCCGATCCCATTAGAGGCTAAGGTCTCATCAACATCTCCACACAGGGATGGTGTGCCCGTCCACGTGCACGCCAAGGCAAGATGGAGGCTTCCCAGGGCCTTCTGATGGACGTCTGCCCTCTGAATGCCTTAGTCTCACTCAAAAATCCCCACCACCTGCCTATCCTGCCCTCACCCTCACCTGTGTTCCGTTGCCTAGCAACCCATTACCAAGCCACCAGGTGCTGCCTTTGATTCCTATGGGGGCCTGTGCTTTGGTTACCTTAGAGCCTACCCAGTATCCTGAGAATCTTTTCAGAGACAGAACTCTCTCATGAAATGCTCTTCTTAAGGGGGCTGCAAAAAAAAGAGAGGTACCAGACGTTTGGTTCCCAGGTGGCTCAGTGCGTTAAAGAATCTGCCTGCAGTGCAGGAGACGCAAGAGATGGGGCTTCGATCCCTGGGTCAGGAAGATCCTCTAGAGGAGGGCATGGCAACCCACTCTAGTATTCTTGCCTGGAGAATCCAAGGGACAGAGGAGCCTGGTGGGCTGCAGCCCCTGGATCTCAGAGTCAGAGACGACTGAAGTGACTGAGCGTGCCCATGTGCCTGCACCAGAAATTCGCCGAGCCTCCAAACTCTTCTATCAGCCTTCTTTACGGGTGACTGTCCTTCACCTTTCTAAGCTCTTAACGTGTGGTCCCACGCCACCATTATCATCACCCGGTCGGAAATGCATATTCCAGGGCATCACCCCAAACGTCAGAATCTTGGGGTGAGCCCTCAGGGGATTCAGATGCATGCTCAAGTTAGAAGACCCACTGGAAAGTAATTCCTTCTGTTGCTACTCCTCAACAAGTGTTATTAAATTCCTGGTTTGTGCCAGCTCCAGTGCTAGGCAAGAGAAAAACAAGCAATTATAGTAATTGTGTGATAAGCGAAAGCACTTAAAGGAACATCTGAGAAAAGATCTCGAAGCCTGGGGGAATCAAGGAAAGTTTTCCAGAAGTCAAGTCTAAATGTAGACCAGAGGGATAAATGGGAATTGAGTCAATAGCCGGGGGACAGAAGGACTTTTCAGACAGAGGGAGCACCAGGTGAGGAAGCCTGGAGTGTGAATCTTAGCATGAGACCAATGAACATCTACTTAAGGGTTTTAACAGGCAGTTACACAATGAGATACATGTTTAGAAATGTCAAAACGTCATTCGGATGGTGGGTTGGACTGGAGCTGGGATGAGGTTGGAAGCCGGAAGACCTGCTAGGAGACCATTGCAGCAATTAAATAGGAAGTGAGGCTGCCAGGGGGTGGCAGAGAAGGGGCAGATTAAGGAGCTGTTTAGGAGGCAGGATCCATACTCGAGGAAGGGAGGTGTCAAAGAGGACACCTGCTTTCTGGCTTGAGCCCCTAGAAAAACAGCCTTTTGTGTCTTCAGTTCAGTCACTCAGTCGTGTCCGACTCTTTGCGACCCCATGAATCGCAGCACGCCAGGCCTCCCTGTCCATCACCAACTCCCGGAGTTCACTCAGACTCGCATCCATCAAGTCCGTGATGCCATCCAGCCATCTCATCCTTGTCGTCCCCTTCTCCTCCTGCCCCCAATCTCTCCCAGCATCAGAGTCTTTTCCAGTGAGTCAACTCTTCGCATGAGGTGGCCAAAGTACTGGAGTTTCAGCTTTAGCCTCATTCCTTCCAAAGTAATCCCAGGGCTGATCTCCTTCAGAATGGACTGGTTGGATCTCCTTGCAGTCCAAGGGACTCTCAAGAGTCTTCTCCAACACCACAGTTCAAAAGCATCAGTTCTTCGGTGCTCAGCCTTCTTCACAGTCCAACTCTCACATCCATACGTGACCACAGGGAAAACCATAGCCTTGACTAGACAGACCTTAGGAGGATGAACACAGGAGGAAGAGGATTGGAGGGATGAAGGTGGGAGAAATACTGATCCCCTTTGAATGTTCGAGTTGAGATGTCTCTGAAACAACATCACACCAATATGAACACGAGACGTGTGGGTCTGGGGGTAAAACAGAAGGAGGGAGCAGAGGTTGGGGAAGGCAGGAGAGGGTGTGGTGTCTGGCTGATGGGGAGACGGGTGACTTCAGCGAATCTTCAGTGGCAAAGACAGCAGAGTGTCCAGGAGCTCTGGATGGAAAAGTAACCCCTGGATTTAGTGACCAAGGTGTTTCACCAGGAACCTGAGCCAGCCCCAGGTCAGGGAGGAATGAGTGGGAGATGGAGGTGACATTTTCAAGAGGTTTAGTGCGAAGGTGAGGGTAGAGGTGGCAAGATTATTTGGTGTTTGAGGGAAGTTTCTTTTCTGTAGAAAGAGAGACCCAAAAAGAGGGGTTGGTAATTAATAGCTCAGGGTCATGAAGGCCCTTGGGAAAGTGAAAAGTGAAAGTCACTCAGTCATGTCTGACTCTTTGCAACCCCGTGGACTATACAGTCCTTGGAATTCTCCAGGCCAGAGTACTGGAGTGGGGTAGCCTTTCCCTTCTCCAGGGGATCTTCCCTACCCCGGGATAGAACCCGGGTCTCCCGCATCACAGGTGGATTCTTTACCAGCTGAGCCACAAGGAAAACCCAAGAATACTGGAGTGGGGAGCCTAGCCCTTCCCCAGCGGATCTTCTCGACCCAGAAATCAAACAAGGATCTCGTGCATTGCAGGTGGATTCTTTACCAACTGAGTTATCAGGGAAGCCCAGACCATTGGGAGTGTCCTGCCTAGTGGAGGTTTGGCCAGATACAGGAGAAGGCCATCCAGGCCACCGTACGGGAGGCCAGGGAAAGGGCAGGGGGCACAGCTTAGTTGGTGAGCAGCTGGAGCAAGTTAAGGAAGACGCAGTTTGTATTTTCTGTTTATTTATCTGTCCTCTCTCTCTTCATCACTCTCTTCCACAGGGGACCTTAGTTATTTTAGGCATAGAAAGAGGAAGGGAGTTGGCAGACTTTGAGAAGTTTTGAGAGATTTACTTTAGCTGAAGGGAGAGACTTTAATACCAGATTCAAATAGACATCTCCCCTCCTGGTTCTCACACGCTTATGTTGACACTCAGTCGCTTCAGTCGTGTCCCACTCTTTGTGGCCCCAGGGACCGTAGCCCGCCAGGCTCCTCTGTCCATGGGATTCTCCAGGCAAGAATACTGGAGTGGGCTGCCATTTCCTCCTCCAGGGATCTTCCCCACTAGGGGATCAAACCCGCGTCTTTTGCAGTTCCTGCATGGCAGGCAGATTCTTTACCGCTGAGCCACCGGGGAAACTCAGTTTTCACAGAAGCATGATATTTAATCCTCACAACAATCTCTGATAGGAAATGTGTTTCTGCACATCACTGAGGTTCGGTGAGCTTCCATCACGTGTCCAGGCTGCCCAGCCAACGAGCAGGGTAATAAGCTCTGTCCTGCTGTTGTCTCCTGCTTCGGAGGCAGGCAAGGCAAAATACTATACAGACAGCATCATGAAAACTGATCAGAGGGGACCTTAAAAGCCATCCTGTTTGAAAGGGGAACTTTTAAGTCAAACACAAGAAAGCGCTTATTTCCCTTTGGGAACAAGGCGTGGAAGCGATGGGATCTCAGAACTGAAAGGGAGAATCGGAACGGATCTTAATGCCTATTAAGTCCAATCGTCTGCCGGAGGCACTCAACTCCTCTTTGTCAGCCCTCAAGATCGTTCCATTTGGAGAAAGCTCTGGTTACGACCAAGTTCTCACTTGCCCTGAATTGTAATCGGCCTCTCTGCAACGTCCATCCGCTGGTCCTTGGATGCACTCGGGAGCTTAGGCAAGCATCACTGCCTCTGTCTCCAGTGCCCCCAGTGGTGTGTGGTTCACTGGGAAAAAATAAACCCTTGTTTAAGAGTAAATAGTGGAAGGAGCTGTGGACTGAAGGTTGTGAGAGCTGGACAGTAATCTAGTGCGATCATTTGCCCGTGGAACAACTGTGAATATTCCACTGTCCCTCTTTTGGCTTCAGTGGCATCATCCCAAAATGTGGTATAAAAAAAAAATCACTTTGCTCACAGGTTCTGAGGGTCAGGGATTTAATCAGGGTGCAGCCAGGAAAGGACTGGGGACTGGAATCATCTGGAATATCCTCATCGATGTCTGTCTGGTGCCTGCGGTGGGATCGCTTGCAGGCTGGGCTGGATTGCAGCTGTTAACCAGACTGCATTCGTGCAGTTCCTCCATATGACTTGGGCTTCCACACGACATGGCAGCTGAGTCCAAGAGGGAGCATCTGGGAGGGAGTGTCTGGAAACTGCATGACCTCGCCTTGGAAGGAATGCACCATCACTTCATCTGTCGGTTGAGACTGGCCCATATTCAAGAAGAGGGAGAATTAGATGCTATCTCTTGACTGGGCTGGAGGTAGCAGGGAGGCCAAGTCACCTGGCGGGAGAGCAGGCAAGTTGTGAAATACCGTTGTAGCCATCTTGGAAAATACAGTCTCCCAGAGACAATCCCTGTGGACTCAGGCAAATATTGGGTTGGCCAAAAAGTTTGTTCGGGTTTACCCTACCATCATACAGGAAAACCCCTAAGAGCTTTTTGGCCAACCCAGTACTTGGAAGAAGAGTACTTTGCAGGGTCCAGGAGTCCTGCTTAGCGACCCAGGGTTCAGATTAGAAATACACAGCCCTCCACATCAGCCACTCCTTCAACTAGGTATTATGTGTCCCATCCCCCGAGTCACGTGCAAAGCCTAATACCCAGTGCCTTAGAGTGGGGCCTCACTTGGAGAGCGGCTTTCAAAGAGGTGACATGACTTACCACGCGGCCATTAGGGCAGGCTCTAATCCATTCTGACTGGTGTGCTTGTAAGAAGCGGAAATTTGGGCGCACAGGAACACCAGGATGCCCACACAGAGGAAGGCCCTGTGAACAGGTGGCAAAGCAGGCGGCCATCCACAAGCCAGAGAGAGAGGCCTCAGGAGGAACCCACCAATGCCTGGACGTGGATCCCTGGCCTCCAGAACAGTGTGAAAGCTCAATTCTGTTGCCTAAGCCACCCAACCTGGAATCTTTCAGGGCAGCCCTAGCAAATGGATACAGTGAGTGACTCGCTGTCACGGTTGCGGGCATGGTCATCACTGCCCACCCATGCTCCTTGGCGCCTCAGCCTCAAGTAGAACATTTATTATGTGTTTTTACCTTTCACTCTCCTGTGCTCTATTCAGTTAGGAAGTGAAGCTGAGAGCTGATCGACTCCATCATTCTGAGAAGTTCTTAAATGAAAAGAGGTGCATGACTGCAGGGTCACATAGAGACTGCGGAAAGTGCTCTGGTGACCCGTGTGTATGAAAGGCTTTAAAAGAATCCATATTCTTTGGCCCAAGATTACATTCCAATAAATATCTCTTTAAAATAATTGAAAATGCAAAGATTCATGTCCAAGAATGCTTATCTTGGCATTGTTTGTGATAGGAAAAAAAAACTGGAAGCCACCTAAATGTCTAAAAGTAGAAATTATTATACATCATGGTTTATCTGCTTCAACTGCAAATTTATTAAATCTGTATTTTCAAAGGATATTTAATGACCTAGGAAAATGGTCAGGATAAGTGGGAGAAGTTGTCTATACCATTTTTCTTTTTTAAAAAATAATATGGAATACATGGGCATATTTTGGATGGATGGATGGCTGTAAAGATGGATAAATATTAAAAAAACAATTGGAAGAAAATGCACCAAAATATTAATGGTGATCGCTCCTGTATTGGATTATAGGTGACATTTTCATTAAAAAATTTAAGAATTCTAGACTGAATACATTTCAGTTTATAATAAATAGTGAGTAAACAAAAATAAGTTATGTTTTAACATGGAGGTGGTAGCAGCCGCTCTCTCCTCCAACCTGAGGAGCAAAGAGCATTTGTCCAACTCATACTGGGAGATGTTTGGAATTTCCGGTAATGCTGCATCTTCCTACCTCTGCTTCTTTTGTCTTTAACTTCTTTTTAAAAAAATTTTTTAATTGGGGGATGATTGCTTTACAACATTGCATCAATTCCTGCTGCACACCCACGTGAATCGGCTATGAGAGCACATATACAGCCGCCCTCCCCTCCCCCTCCCAGCCCACTGGGTCGTCTCAGAGCGCCAGGCTGGGCTGCTGTGTGGGATGGGCAGCAGTGACCCGCTCGCTATCTGTGTTACACGTGGCAGTGTGTGTGTCGAGGCTGCTCTCTCAGTTCCTTTTCCTCTCAAAAACCATTACAACTGAGGCAGGCTCCTGGCCCCGCTGGCTCCGTTCTGGGGCCAACCGTGGCTCCAAAGAACACGTGGTGGGAGGACCAAGAATCACAGGATTTGAGAGCTGGAAGGGGCCTCCAAAACCATCTCGTGCAACACAGTTATTTATCCTGCTGTCGGCTGCACAAGCAAGCAGAGTGCGGCAGAACACCCCAGTTTGCCATAATAAGCCATTGTGAGTCTCTCAGCCATGAGGCTGTCTGCGTCATTTCCCAAGCTATTTGAATTTTCAAGTGTACCATTTCCATAAATCTGCTACCCACCGGGGGAAGCACTGGACGGGGAGGACGTGGTTTCACAGCAACACGTGGGAGCCAAGGCTCCCCGCGGGCTCTGGCTGCCTCTGAGCGCTGTGGGGGCCCTGCAGCACGCGTGGTCAGCGTGGTGCACGGAGCGTGGGTCGCGCTGGCCAGCGCTGGAGCCAGGTGCTCAGTTCTTGGTGGTGCAGCTGAAGAGGGAGAGTCACGAGCTAGACTCACAAGTGCCAAGTGAGAAGGTTGGCAGGACAAAGGGTTTGGAGACAAAGGTGGGAGGACTCGATGTGGCTCTGCCGGCTCTTTTTATTTTTTTTATTAGATTAAAAAAAAACCCTTATTTGGCTTTTTGTGGGGGGGGGTGGTGTTTTGTTTGTTGTGCTCTGCAGCCTGTGAGATGTTAGTCCCCTCACCAGGGATCAAACCTGCGCCCCTTGCATTGGAAGTGTGGACCCTCAAGCACCAGACTGCCAGGGAAGTCCGGTGTGGCGGCTATTTTTAAATACCTGACTGTGTGGGCAAGCTATTAGAGGTAATTTTAGCACCAGCTGGGGGGAGGGGCCCTATCAACCCCAAATACTGGAAGGACTGACGCTGAAGCTCCAGTACTTTGGCCACCTGATGCAAAGAGCTGACTCATTGGAAAAGACCCTGATGCTGGGAAAGATTGAGGGCAGGAGGAAACGGGGCAACAGAGGATGAGATGGTTGGATGGCATCACTGACTCAATGGACATGAGTTTGAGCAAACTCCAGGAGCTAGGGAAGGACAGGGAAGCCTGGCGCGCTGCAGTCCATGGGGTCGCAAAGAGTCAGACAAGACTGAGTGACTGAACGAGGGACTCACAGGGAGGCGGTCCTCTCTGTGGAAGGCGATCCGACATCCAAAACCATGGTTGCAGAAGGAGAAGGAAGAAAGTTAAAAGGAACACCCAGCAAGGAGGGGCTAGGACGTGAGGGGAGAACAGCGAAAGAGAGGCACTTCATGAAGCAGTGGGACAACGAGCGATGTCGTCTAGTGACCTGGTGCCCTTCCCAGGAAGATCCAGTATTCTATTTGGGTCTTGCCTGACATGTCCCAGCAGAAGTGCATGGTGCCTGCCTGACCCCTTCCCTGGGTCCCCGGCTGACAGCACCGTGTTGCTCCTCCTGGGATACATTCCCCGGGTTTGCCCCAGTGAAGCTCATTTGCCACTTTCCTGCCCAGGCGCTAAGCCTTGAAGACCTCCCGTCGTTCATCTCCATTGGCCTGACGTACCACCACCCAGGAAGGTCCAAGGCCTTGCGCCGAGTCGCTGACTTCGGGGCAGTCTTCTTCCAGACTGTCTGCTAAAGCATCACAAGGGGCCGGTTCCAGGGCTCCTTGGCGGGGCCCCGCCCGTTGAACTGCTCCTGCCAGAGCTGCCTCTTCATTACCGTTCTTCTCTCCCTGTCTCTAAGTCATTTTCTCATTCATTAAAAAAAAAAAAAAAAAACCCACACTGCCCACCCCATCCTATGCTAACTAAAGGTTTAAAAATGGATGTTGGGGCAGAACCATGTCAAGGGCTCTTTAGGAAATCTAAAATACTCTTTCCATGTGTTTCCTTTTCTGCTCATTTACTCCCTAACAGAGATGTCATCAGCTCAATTTCCTACACTAAAATGATGACACTCTTTTCCCAGAATCTCTCATCTCCTTTGGTTGGTGTTCGATGATCATTACTATTTATAAGTGAGATACCATCTTGCCCTGAGCAGAAGTGACATTCCCCTTGCTGTCCTCAAAGTCCCCTCCTTGATATTTTAACAAATAACATTTACCCTCGTCGTGCAGATCCATGGGGTTCTCAATATGAAAATGATCAAGAAGATCCAGGCAGCTGCCCCGGCTGGTGAGAGCAGGTGCACAGTGGCCCAGAGTGTGGGAGCCCCGAGGAGGAGGGGGTGGGGTAGGAGCTCTGGGTTGTTCGGTTTGCATATGAAAGGCACGCTAATGGGCGAGTTGTTTACCATCTCTAGAAACTGGTTAGCCAGCCTCAGGAGAACATCCCTCCAGGGTCTGCAAGTTCCCAAGATAGCAAAGCATCAAAAGTACAGAATAAGAGACTATGATTAACACACATGGTTCTCATTAGTATCACTCAGGGGGCTTTAGAAGCACACCCCAGGCCAACTAAGTCAGACTGCGGGGGTAACGGGTGAGTCTGCTGTGAATCAGCACCTCACACCAGTTCCCCAGAAATAAGCAAGGAAAGGGCTTCCCAGGCGGCTCAGCTGTCAAGTGTCCACCTGCCAAAGCAGGAGGTGCGAGTTCCATCCCGGGGTCGGGAAGAGCCCCTTGAGGAGGAAACAGCAGCCCACTCCAGCATTCTTGCCTGGGAAATCCCACGGAAGGAGAGCCTGGCGGGCTGCAGTCCGTGGGGTCACAAGAGTCAGACATGATTTAGCGACTAAACAACAGCCCAGAGGAAAGAGCAGCGGAGGAGGTCCTGGCCTGGCCGACCCCCGGCTGGGAGATCCGGGCCAGGCTGGTGTCCCTCCACGAGCCTCGCTGTCCTCCTCTAGGAAATGAGGAGTCTCTTTCGGGCTTCATGGTAGAGGAGAATCCAGAACTTGTAAACACTCTGTAGTTACAACAGGTCCCACAAGTACTGCTGTTACTGTTCTGCCAGTGTCTTATCCCGAGAGCTTTCGGGATGTTTCAGAAGCAGGACTCTTGACGATGTTTTCATCTTCTTCTCGTGGCACGCGTTTTCCTCTGTCTTGTCTGATGATCACTTGTGTGCTTGGGTCATCCTTCCCCGAGACACTGGGAGCTCCTTAAGGGCCATCAGCGGCTCTTCACGTTTTGTCATTGGTCCTTACATGGCGCCTGGAACACTGGCTCCCATTAGAGTTTGTAGAATGAACGCCAAGAGGCCTTGATCTGTAGCGGATCCATAAATACAGGTGGTATTGAATCCTTCCCTATTCTTCCCCAGGCCCTAAGCCCAGAAAAGTACCCTGCAGACACTCTACTTTGCTTAAAGATGGCATTTGATGACTTAAAAGGCCAAAGACTCTCTGAATTGTTAGCCGTCTGATGTCTAAAGGAAAATGGCTTGTTCCTTCGGAAAGAAGGAACCCCAGTTAACAAGGGGTTATGATTACAGCAATGAGGATGCTGCTGCTTTTTTTTTTTTTTTAACTTTCTTCATTTGTTTCTGGCTGTGCAGGGTCTTCTTTGCCATGCAGGCTTTTTCTCTAGTTGCAGAGAGCAGGGGCTACTCCAGATGCAGTCCGAGGGCTTCACTTGTGGAATACGGGCTCTAGGGTGTGCAGGCTGCAGTAGCCGCAGCACGCGGGCTTAGCAGCTCCGTGGCACGTGGGATCTTCCCAGACCAGGGATCGAACCCATGTCTCCTGCACTGGCAGGTGGATTCCTTACCATTGAGCCACCAGGGAAGCCTGGAAATCTTCATTTGACCCAAGGACATTTGTTGAGTTGTTATTAGGTACCTGAAACAATTTGAGGGTTAGGGTTAGGGAATAAGACACAGCCCGTGTCCTCAAGGAATTTATAGCTTAGAGTAGGACACGCGCAGAGAAACAATTAATTATAGTACAAATGATTCTCCAGCTTTCCCAGCTTAACTCATATGGGCTCTATTACAAGAGCTTTAAAAGGTCCAACACTTCTTTCACTAGATTCTCCAAACTTAAAATAAGACGGGAGGAAGCCAGCGAGTGATAAAGACTGATGAGGCTTCTGTTCTAGAGGCCAGGAGGAAAGCCTTGTAGCCTTCATAAAAAAAAATAATAATAAATGGAATAGACAGAAGCTGACCCACTGAATGAGACATTACATAGGCAGGGAGTGGACAAATAAACAAAGCCGGATTCGTGTCCTGATGCCAGGAGCCTAAATAATAGGCTGGCTCATACGGATCCTTGGCAGCAAATGGAGACCTTAACACGGCTGGCATCCTGGAGACCTGGTGGCAGGGATGCAATTGATGAGACGGGCTTTGAGGCCAAAAATGACACAAGAAGGAGAAAGACAGCAGATGGAAGGAGAAAAGCTGCTTGCAGAAGGATGACGTAGGTAGCAGCAGGGCCCCTGGCCTCACCTGGCAAGGATGTGCTAGGGAATCCCAGGAGGTGGAGATTCCATCTCAGGTAATAAAAAAATGCGGGCGGGACACTCACCACCCCCGTACTGCCATGCCCTGGATGGGGGCGACCAAGATGAGAGAGGAACATTAACAGTGTTAGCAAAAAGGCCAGTTTAGACCTGCTATTGATGGAAAGCTTTCACTGCCCCGCATCAGTAAGCCAAATATCTTATTGAGCAGAAAGTAAAGGTCAAGTGGCTTTGAAGGTCAGTGGCTTTTGTTTTTTCTTGGAAAAAATTCAAACTCACAGCCACGTTGAGAGACTACTACGATGAACGCACATTGGCTTTCTGCTAGACTCGTCCGCATTAACTCTCTCTCTCCCTTCCTCCTCCTCCCCTCTCCTCTCTCTCCCTCCCAGCATCATCTCCTTCTCTCTCCTTGAGGAACTATTCCTATCATCCTCCCCCCAGTCACTTCATCATGCATCTCTTACAAATAAAGACATTTTGGGGTCGTTTTTCCCCTGGTGGTCTAGTCATTAAGATGCTGTGCTTCCAGGCCATGGGGACATGGGTTCAAACCCTGATCAGGGAACTAAGATCCCACATGCCTCACAGTCGGAAAAAAAAAAAAAAGATAAGCATTTTTTAAAAAATTTTAAATAAACACATTGTCCTGTTTTTTTACATGGAATGTCTCATTTAATCCTCTCCACCACCCTGTACAGGAGGTATTCCTGTCCGTGGTGATCATGTTAGATCACTTCCAAATCACAGAACTAATTCATGGTCTAGGGGAAAGTGCAGAGAACACATGCTCAAGAATTAGTTTGCCTACTTACCTGCTCCATTTAGAAAGAGAATGCAGATAATACAGTCAAAAGTGGGCTTTCTGAAAACATGAAGGGAGCTTAAAAGGAACGAATAACTCCATAAAAGCCAGAGCGCTCTTTCAAGCCAACTTACAGGATGAAAAAAATGCTTCAGTGCAGGAAAACACGTGATCTGAGCTGATCAGTTTTCTTGAGGTCAAGTCACTTTTACCTCTTCGAGGCTCAGTTTTCTCATTTTCAAAATGGGCCAGTACCTCCCAGAGCAGAGGCTAATCCCAGTCTTTATAGATTTGAAGCTTACTCAATCTCAAATAAGAAAAAAAAAAAAAAGTATTAATCAAATCAGGTACAAAAGTGAGCATTTATTTGGAATGAGAAAAGAAGTCATCACAAATCTGTAAGATTTGACAAGTACTGCATGCAGACAAGAACCCAAATCTTGGAGAGGAGCCCACACGAGTGAGGGATCTTGAAGGCTGAGCTTCCTCAGTGTCCTAGAAAGTATCTCCGGGCCCTGCGGTCAATCTCCATTGCTCCCTGAGATGCCCACGAGCCCAGCCTTCGGAAGGTATTCCAAATCTACCCAGCCTCACCCCCAAGCCCTACCTCCTGGGAGCAAGGCTTCCTCATCCCCCACCTGGGCTGTCACAGCTGGTCTCCCAGTTTCCATTCTGGACTCCATGTAGCGTCCAGAAATATTTCTTTTTAAAAATAAAATATTTTATCCATTTGGCTCCATCGGGTCTTAGTTGCAGCCCACAGGGTCTTTCATTGTGGTGCACGGATTCTCTGATTGTCACGTGTGCTCGAGAGTGTATGGGCTGCAATCATTGCCACATGCAGGCTCAGCTGCTCTGTGGCATGCGGCATCTTTGACCAGGGATCGAACCCTCATCCCCTGCGTTGCAAGGCGGATTCTGGACCACTGGACCACTGGGGAAGTCCCGAAAGATCCTTCTTAAACGTCATTCAGTTCATGTCCCTGCCTGTGGTCCACCCTACCATGGACCCCAGAACACACAGGACGGCCCTGTCCGATATGCCAGCCACAAGTGGCCACTGAGCACTTGAAATGTGGCCCATGTAACTGAGGAAGTCAATTTGAAATTTATTTCAATAAAGCAGAAATAGATGTTTTTCTGGAACTCTCTTGCTTTTTCCATGATCCAGCGGATGTTGGCAATTTGATCTCTGGTTCCTCTGCCTTTTCTAAAACCAGCTTGAACATCTGGAAGTTCATGATTCACATATTGCTGAAGCCTGGCTTGGAGAATTTTGAGCATTACTTTACTAGCGTGTGAGATGAGTGCAATTGTGCGGTAGTTTGAGCATTCTTTGGCATTGCCTTCCTTTGAGATTGGAATGAAAACTGACCTTTTCCAGTCCTGTGGCCACTGCAGAAGTTTTCCAGATTTGCTGGCATGTTGAGTACAGCACTTTCAGAGCACCATCTTTTAGGATTTGAAAACTGGACTTCCATCACCTCCACTATCTTTGTTCATAGTGATGCTTTCTAAGGCCCACTTGACTTTGCATTCTAGAATGTCTGGCTCTAGGTGAGTGATCATACCATTGTGGTTATCTGGGTCATGAAGATCTTTTTTGTAAAATTCTACTGTGTATTCTTACCACCTCTTCTTGAGAAATATATATTCAGGTCAGGAAGCAACAGTTAGAACTGGACATGGAACAACAGACTGGTTCCAAATAGGAAAAGGAGTACGTCAAGGCTGTATATTGTCACCCAGCTTATTTAACTTATATGCAGAGAACATCATGAGAAACACTGGGCTGGATGAAGCACAAGCTGGAATCAAGATTGCTGGGAGAAATATCAGTCACCTCAGATATGCAGATGACACCACCCTTATGGCAGAAAATGAAGAAGAACTAAGAGCTTCTTGATGAAAGTGAAAGAGGAGAGTGAAAAAGTTGGCTTAAAGCTCAACATTCAGAAAACGAAGATCATGGCATCTGGTCCCATCACTTCATGGGAAATAGATGGGGAGACAGTGGAAACAGTGTCAGACTATTTTTTTGAGCTCCAAAATCACTGCAGATGGTGATTGCAACCATGAAATTAAAAGATGCTTACTCCTTGGAAGGTAAGTTATGACTAATCTACACGACATATTGAAAAGCAGAGACATTACTTTACCAACAAAGGTCTGTCTAGTCAAGGCTACGGTTTTTCCAGTAGTCATGTATGGAGGTGAGAGTTAGACTATATAGAAAGCTGAGCACCAAAGATTGATGCTTTTGAACTGTGGTGTTGGAGAAGACTCTTGAGGGTCCCTTGGACTGCAAGGAGATCCAACCAGTCCATCCTAAAGGAGATCAGTCCTGGGTGTTCATTGGAAAGACTGATGTTGAAGCTGAAACTCCAATCCTTTGGCCACCTGATGCAAAGAACTGACTCATTTGAAAAGACCCTGATGCTGGGAAAGATTGAAGGTGGGAGGAGAAGGGGATGACAGAGGATGAGATGGTTGGATGGCATCACCAACTCAATGGACATGGGTTTGGGTGAACTCCAGGAGTTGGTGATGGACAGGGAGGCCTGGTGTGCTGCAGTCCATCTGGGCTGCAAAGAGTTAGACACGGCTGAGCAACTGAACTGAATTAATTTCAGAACTGATGGCCAATTCAGTTATTAGGAAAACTTTTCAGCATGTTTTAAACAAGCTGAATATATGCATCTACTTTCTAACTGTAAACATATGGACTCTAAATACTGATCAAATATTTCTGATAAAAATTCAACACTTGGTCAAGATGTTATGTATTGGGTTGCCCAAAACATTCATTGGGATTTTTTTTATAAGATGTTATGGAAACTCCAAACGAAATTTTTGGGCAACCCAATATAAGTGCAAAATATATAGCAGATTTTAAAAAAACACTATGACAAAAGAATGCCAAGTATCTCATTAATATTTTATATTCATTGAATGTTGAAATGTTAACGTTCTGTGAAAGTGTTTAAAAAAATATGATTACAGTGATTTCACCTTTTTTGAAAAATGTGGTTATAGGAAAGTTTTGGATTACAGTTGTGGCTCCTGTTCTAGTTCTTTGAGTGGTTCTGGAGTAAAATTCAGCATGTGTCCTAAATGAACTGGTTCCTGTCTCTCTCGAACCTTATCCCCTAAGACTATCTTCATCCAGGTCATGTCCTACACAATGACGCCTTGTGTGAATGTCTACCCAGAGCAGGTGCCTTTTTCTCATTAACCTGAAGGTACAGTTCAGTTCAGTTGCGTTCAGTTTAGTCGCTCAGTGGTGTCCGACTCTTTGCGACCCCATGAATCACAGTACACCAGGCCTCCCTGTCCATCACCAACTCCCGGAGTTCACTCAAACTCACGTCCATTGAGTCGGTGATGCCATCCAGCCATCTCATCTTCTGTCGTCCCCTTCTCCTCCTGCCCCCAATGCCTCCCAGCATCAGACTCTTTTCCAATGAGTCAACTCTTCTCATGAGGTGGCCAAAGTAGTGGAGCTTCAGCTTTAGCATCACTCCTTCCAAAGCACACCCAGGGCTGATCTCCTTTAGGATGGACTGGTTGGATCTCCTCGCAGTCCAAGGGACTCTCAAGAGTCTTCTCCAACACCACAGTTCAAAAGCATCAATTCTTCGGCACTCAGCTTTCTTCACAGTCCAACTCTCACATCCATACATGACCACAGGAAAAACCATAGCCTTGACTAGACGGACCTTTGTTGGCAAAGTAATGTCTCTGCTTTTCAATATGCTATCTAGGTTGGTCATAACTTTTCTTCCAAGGAGTAAGCATCTTTTAATTTCATGGCTGCAGTCACCATCTGCAGTGATTTTGGAGGCCCCCAAAATAAAGTCTGACACTGTTTCCACTGTTTCCCCATCTATTTCCCATGAAGTGATGGGACCAGATGCCATGATCTTAGTTTTCTGAATGTTGAGTTTTAAGCCAATTTTTTCACTCTCCTCTTTCACTTTCATCAAGAGGCTTTTTAGTTCCTCTTCACTTTCTGCCATAAGGGTGGTGTCATCTGCATATCTGAGGTGATTGATATTTCTCCCAGCAATCTTGATTCCAGCTTGTGCTTCTTCCAGCCCAGTGGTTCTCATGATGTACTCTGCATAGAAGTTAAATAAGCAGCGTGACAATATACAGCCTTGACGTACTCCTTTTCCTATTTGGAACCAGTCTGTTGTTCCATGTCCAGTTCTAACTGTTGCTTCCTGACCTGCATATAGGTTTCTCAAGAGGCAGGTCAGGTGGTCTGGCATTCCCTTCTCTTTCAGAATTTTCCACAGTTTATTGTGATCCACACAGTCAAAGGCTTTGGCATAGTCAATAAAGCAGAAATAGATGTTTTTCTGGAACTCTCTTGCTTTTTCCATGATCCAGCGGATGTTGGCAATTTGATCTCTGGTTCCTCTGCCTTTTCTAAAACCAGCTTGAACATCTGGAAGTTCACGGTTCACGTACTGCTGAAGCCTGGCTTGGGGAATTTTGAGCATTACTTTACTAGCATGTGAGATGAGTGCAATTGTGCGGTAGTTTGAGCATTCTTTGGCATTGCCTTCCTTTGAGACTGGAATGAAAACTGACCTTTTCCAGTCCTGTGGCCACTGCTGAGTTTTCCAAATTTGCTGGCATATTGAGTGCAGCACTTTCACAGCATCATCTTTCAGGATTTGAAATAGCTCAACTGGAATTCCATCACCTCCACTAGCTTTGTTCGTAGTGATGCTTTCTAAGGTCCACTTGACTTCACACTCCAGGATGTCTGGCTCTAGGTGAGTGATCACATCATCATGATTATCTGGGTCATGAAGATCAGTTTTGTATAGTTCTCCTGTGTATTCTTGCCACCTCTTCTTAATATCTTCTGCTTCTGTTAGGTCCAGACCATTTCTGTCCTTTATCGAGCCCATCTTTGCATGAAATGTTCCCTTGGTATCTCTCATTTTCTTGAAGAGATCTCTAGTCTTTCTCATTCTGTTGTTTTCCTCTATTTCTTTGCACTGATCGCTGAAAAAGGCTTTCTTATCTCTTCTTGCTCTTCTTTGGAACTCTGCATTCAGATGCTTATATCTTTCCTTTCCTCCTTTGCTTTTCGCGTCTCTTCTTTTCACAGCTATTTGTAAGGCCTCCCCAGACAGCCATTTTGCTTTTTTGCATTTCTTTTCCATGGGGATGGTCTTGATCCCTGTCTCCTGTACAATGTCATGAACCTCCGTCCATAGTTCATCAGGCACTCTGTCTATCAGATCTAGGCCCTTAAATCTATTTCTCACTTCCACTGTATAATCATAAGGGATTTGAGTGAGGTCATACCTGAATGGTCTAGCGGTTTTCCCTACTTTCTTCAATTTAAGTCTGAATTTGGCAATAAGGAGTTCATGATCTGAGCCAGAGTCAGCTCCTGGTCTTGTTTTTGCTGACCGTATAGAGCTTCTCCATCTTTGGCTGCAAAGAATATAATCAATCTGATTTCGGTGTTGACCATCTGGTGATGTCCATGTGTAGAGTCTTCTCTTGGAAGAGGGTGTTTGCTATGACCAGTGCGTTTTCTTGGCAAAACTCTATTAGTCTTTGCCCTGCTTCATTCCGCATTCCAAGGCCAAATTTGCCTGTTACTCCAGGTGTTTCTTGCCTTCCTACTTTTGCATTCCAGTCCCCTATAATGAAAAGGATATCTTTTTGGGGTATTAATTCTAAAAGGTTGTGTAGGTCTTCATAGAGCCATTCAACTTCAGCTTCTTCAGCATTACTGGTTGAGGCATAGACTTGGATTACTGTGATATTGAGTGGTTTGCCTTGGAGATGAACAGAAATCATTCTGTCATTTTTGAGATTGCATCCAAGTACTGCATTTTGGACTTTTTTGTTGACCATGATGGCTACTCCATTTCTCCTGAGGGATTCTTGCCCACAGTGGTAGATATAATGGTCATCTGAGTTAAATTCACCCATTCCTGTCCATCTTAGCTCGCTGATTCCTAGAATGTCGACGTTCACTCTTGTCATCTCCTGTTTGACCACTTCCAATTTGCCTTGATCCATGGACCTGACATTCCAGGTTCCTATGCAATATTGCTCTTTACAGCATCGGACCTTGCTTCTATCACCAGTCACATCCACAGCTGGGTATTGTTTTTGCTTTGGCTCCATCCCTTCATTCTTTCTGGAGTTACTTCTCCACTGATCTCCAGTAGCATATTGGGCACCTACTGACCTGGGGAGTTTCTCTTTCAGTGTCCTATCATTTTGCCTTTTCCTACTGTTCATGGGGTTCTCAAGGCAAGAATACTGAAGTGGTTTGCCATTCCCTTCTCCAGTGGACCACATTCTGTGAAACCTCTCCACCATGACCCGCCTGTCTTGGGTTGCCCCGCAGGCATGGCTTGGTTTCATTGAGTTAAACAAGGCTGTGGTCCTAGTGTGATTAGATTGACTAGTAGGTACAGTAGAGGCTAAATAGATGCCCAGACTTGCCCCTCACTTTCCTACCATTGGCCTCACTTTCACGGATTATTAGGCATCTCATTCCTGCCTCAGGATCATTAGACTTGCTGTACATAGACCTGGACTCCTTTCCCCACTTGCTTACTCCCTGAGTTCACTTGGGTCTCTGGTTTAACATCAGCTCTTCCAAAAGGCTTTCTACTACCACCTGTCTAAAATGGTGCCTGTGCCCCCCGTCCCTCTCTGACTTGATCTGTTTCATCTTTGCCAGACTTACTGGCACCTGAAGTCACATTGTGTATTTATTCACCCGCTCGTTTGTCTCTCCCCCTGGAATGTAACCTCACGGAGGGTAAGGGCTTTGTCACGCTCATCTGTGTATTATCAGTGCCAAAATTAGTGACTCGACAGAGGAGGTTTGTTAACCTAACGAGTAGATTCCGATCTCGAACGCTGGCTGGCAGCATTTAAGGAGGCAGATGGACTTCCCTGGTGGCTCAGTAGGTAGAGAATCTGCCTGCAATGCAGGAGACGTGGGTTCGATCCCTGGGTTGGAAAGAGCCTCTGAAGAAGGCGATGGCAGCCCACTCCAGTATTCTTGCTGGGAAATCCCATGGCCAGAGGAGCCCAGTGGGCTGCAGTCTGTGGGGTCACAAGAGTCAGACACAGCTTAGTGACTAAACCAAACCACGACTTACAGAAGTGCTTTACAAGCAGGTTTGGTCACTGAAAGGAAAGGAAAAGCGTGTCCAGGTGGAAGTGGAGAATCCACGGGGGCATAGACAGACAGACAGTTGCACCTCCAGGATTTCGTTGCGTAGTTTGCAATAGATTCTCACACTGGTCACAGAAAAAGAAGTCTTTGAACGATGTTAAAGAGAAAAGACTTCTAGAGATTCAGTAGGAAAGTCAGTCAAGTGCTGGATTCATCTGGACACGTTGGTTGAAATCAGCAGGAGCCCACACGAACCAGCTCAAGGGGAAAAGGAGGATCCATTGATTCATGTAACTGAAAGGCAGGTGATGCTGCTGGTTCTGGAGACCTCAGAAATTGAGCTCTGGGGATGGGCAACTCTCCTCCTCACTCCCTATTTCTGAGGCCCTATCTCTTGACTCTCATTCTCTGAGCTTGTTTTACCTGTCTCAAACAGACCCTCACTAGAAAAGTGAAATAAGGACCTTAGCAGGTCTGGATTGTATGGGTAGAAATGGCCACCACATCAGGATCTATTTAGAAAAATTTGGGGAAGGATTCTGGTTGACCCATCCCTGGACCAATCACTGTAGCCAAGGTGATGGTGTGCTGTGATTGGCAACACAGCACAGCCCCTGTGATGGAGTGTGGGAGGAGCAGTTCCCTAAAGGGAGAGAAAGTGGTACTTATCAGGCAGGCTCCCCAAGATGGGAAGTGATAGAACCAGGGCTTCTGCCCAGGTCAGTCTGACTAGAGTCGATACCCTCAGTCACTAAGCAACACAACTTCCTGATCAAAGTCAAGGTCAATATCCTGCTAGGAGAAGGAAAAACCACCAATCCAGTTGCCCACTTTGTTTTTTAAAAGGATGAAACGACTAATGGATAGACGCTCTCTATGGGGCAGAGGATGAAAAGAAAACAGCTAACGGATTGAATGGACTTCCAACCTTGGTCTACAGAGGCAATTTGAATGGCTGCTATAGCAGACAGGTACTAGATCAAACCATGGTCAATACCAGGATGTCCCAAGCCAGACTGGAGAGAAGTAGGCACAGACGAGCCATTGCAAGCAGATGGTGTCCAGCTGAGAGAGCTGCAGATCATGGATGAGATCGGGAATGTTGGTTGGCAGGAGTGGGGACCTGCCGTCGTCGCCAGTGGCCACCAAGCTAGACAGGACGTCAGCTCACAGACGTGACCTCCACCTTCAGAGTGCCGCGGTGGGGCCCGGGGAATTCCAGCTCAGATGACGCAGCTCAGCCTCCATCCGGACCAAGCTGGTGGTGACTGGAGTAAAGAAGAGAAGGCTGTGGGCTCAGAAATAACCTACAGGGGAAGGAATGAATGGGGTGTGGGCACAAGAGCGGCTGCCCACCTGCTGCCCAGAGGACACACAACTGAGGGTCTACTGGAGTCCTCCGAGGTCGAGGGGGCGAGTCAGCTGTGCAGAGGGGAGCTGAGGCTCTCGTTTCCATGGTGTGATGCACCAGGTTTTCGGAGTCGCTCCATCCTGGCTCCAACCCCAGCTCTGCCACCAGTGTAGACAAGGTCAAGTTAGGCTGGTTGCGCTGAGCCTCCGTAACCTCACCTATACCATGAGGATAGTCACACCTCACTCTAAAAGCAGTGCTGAGGATTTAAACTGATTTTTTTTTAATATCCAAAGAAAATTTACTCCAACTTTCATAAAACAGAATTTGTGCTACAAGACAAATTGTGGGGTTGTTTTTTTTTAAGTACCTGGCAAGTACTTCATGGCTAAGAGATGGGGAAACAATGGAAACAGTGAGAGACTTTATTTTGGGGGCTCCAAAATCACTGCAGATGGTGACTGCAGCCATGAAATTAAAAGATGTTTGCTCCTTGGAAGAAAAGCTATGACCAACCTAGACAGCATATTAAAGCAGACATTACATTGCCGACAGAGGTCCATCTAGTCAAGGCTGAGGTTTTTCCAGTGGTCGTGTATGGATGTGAGAGCTGGACTATAAAGAAAGCTGAGCGCCCAAGAATTGATGCTTTTGAACCATGGTGCTGGAGAAGACTCTTGAGAGTCCCTTGGACTGCAAGGAGATCCAACCAGTCCATCCTAAAGGAGATCAGTCCTGGGTGTTCATTGGAAGGACTGATGTTGAAGCTGAAGTTCCAATACTTTGGCCATCTGATGCAAAGAGCCAACTCATCAGAAAAGACCCTGATGCTGGGGAAGACTGAGGGCAGGAGAGGAGAAGGGGACGACAGAAGATGAGATGGTTGGATGGCATCATCGACTCAATGGACAGGAGTTTGAACGAGCTTCAGTAGTTGGTGATGGACAGGGAAGCCTGGAATGCTGCAGTCCACGGAGTTGCAAAGAGTCAGACACGACTGAGCGACTGAACTGAACCTGGCAGGTAGCAGGTATGTTATAAGCAGTGGCCAGTATTCTTGACTACACTTGCAACCCAAAGATTTCCCATCCAAGTTCTGCAGCCCCTCAGATCTCTGAGGGGCAGAGCCTTCAGAGCCACTTTGGAGGGTCTTTGGGTAGGTCATTAACAAGGATCCAGGCCTCCTTACCTGTTTTTCCCAAACAGCTCTGCTTCTCTTCATTTTTGACATGAGATTATTTTTGAGAAAAGGGTGACAGTAGGCTTCTCTGACCCCTCACCTCCCATCCCATCCTCACTGCGGGGTCATTTAACATAATTAATGATAGTTCTACATAATAGTAATATGAGTTCACTGGTTCCCAGATTTACCACCTCAAAGACTCTGAGCATCTATACCTTTAGTGCAGTGGCCAAAGTGTGAGCTCTGGAGCAGACTGTCTAGGTCTAAATCCTGGCTCTGCTTCTACTGGCTATTGTCACCTTAAGCGAGTTACTTAACAACTCTATGCCTTGATTACCTCACCTGCAAAATGGGATCAATCATAAAAAATGCTTGGCTCATGAGGGTGTTCTGAGGGTTGAACGAGTTAGTAAATGCAAACTGCTAAGACTGGTGTCTTGCAGGCTTTAATTACTGATGCCATTACCATATCACCAGCATCATTATCAGAAGTACCACCTCCAGCATTATCTTCTTCATCACTAGAAGCCTCATCACCACCACCGTCTTCAACACGGTCTTCATTATCACCACCAACCTCATTACACCCACAGAAAACTGTGATCTCTTCTTGCCCTACAGGATAGAACAAAGAGAGTGATGGTTCCCTGACTTTGTGCAGGGAACCAGAAGCTGAAGACCAGGACTCTGGATGGGAGAGTGGGTTGAAAAGGGAAGCTGGAGGGTGACTCTTGAAAGACAGGCTCGCTTATAACCGATAAGGGTGTGTTAGTCACTCGGTCATGTCCAACTCTGTGGCCCCATGGACTGTAGCCGCCAGGCTCCTCTGTCCATGGAGTCCCCCAGGCAAGAACACTGGAGTGGGATGCCACTTCCTTCTCCAGGGGCTCTTTCTGCCCCCGGGACTGAACCTGGATCTGTGCACTGCAGGCAGATCCTTTACCATCTCAGCCAGCAGGGAAGCCCTGCAGCCTCTCTGAGGCCAATTCTGCAACAGCCTAGAGGTGACCCGGGCGGGAAAGGCTTGCTTCCCGTGGGGCCCTGTTCCCTGGGCTCCTCGTTACTATTCACGATCAGCTACCCATTGACTGAGTGCCCCTGCCAGTCTCGGTTTATACACTCGCACCCTTCTAGAGCCCAGTGGTGGCCCAACAGTGGGGTAACTAAGGGTTTTACTACGACCAAGTTTCAAAAGACACCTCCTTCCACTTTCAATACCTCAGGAGGAATCTCATCCACTTTGAGATAATCGAGCCACTGACCAGTTGAGGTGGGGACTATCTTGGCACAGCCAGTAAATGACACAGACCAGGGAACAAATCCTGGCAAAGGGACAGAGCCTTCTGCACAGGGAGGTGTAGAGAACAAGACTCCCAGAGGACCAGGGCCAGCCCCAGTTTTCTTTAATATTCTCTCGCAAGAGCTGAAGGCAGTGGGTATGGTGCGCTGCAGAGAAAGCTCAGGGTTAGCTGATAAAAGGACAACGGCTGGAAAGTGATGACGGAAAATAGGAAGAACTCAAGATTCTGTGCAGTTGAGCAGGCAGGAGGGACGTGAGACTGAATGTGAGCAACTTCAATGTGATGCTCTCCACAAAATGGGAGGTCTCAGTGACTGTCCCCAGCACCTGCGCTGGCAAAGTCCCCATGATCCAGACATCACTCAGGAAGGTTAAAGACAAGATGGGAAGGCTGCCTGCCACTTACATGTTAATTTCATTCCCGTTTCCCCCTCATGCCCTACGTTTGGGTGATGTTCTGAGCTCAGTAATGCCAAGGCTG
Organism: Oryx dammah; assembly: GCF_014754425.2. Lineage (NCBI taxonomy): Eukaryota > Metazoa > Chordata > Mammalia > Artiodactyla > Bovidae > Oryx > Oryx dammah. The sequence goes on from NW_024070186.1 coordinate 196,947,454, forward strand.
GGAACAGCTGAACTGAGGGACTAGGTCAAGGAGGAGCAGGAGTCTGCTGTCTGTTGAGTGAGCCATCTGGCTTGTTCAAGTGCTAACAGCCTTGTTACCTTCCAGAGGATGACCTACAGAGTGGAAAAAGGCCATAATGCTACTACCACTTTCCAAAACACCCTATCAACTCAAGTGGTAGATGACTATTTTTCTCTCCAGAATGCTTGTGGGCAATCAGCAATCTCCCAGGCCCAGTGGCACTATTTGTGAGCCGCAAATGCTTAGGGTGAACTGGCCACAAAGTCCTTCCTCTGCCTTGTGCCCTGGAGCTCCGTGCCCAGTGTCCGTTCCCTGTTGTTTAGACCTCCACTGTGAGCTCACTGCACGGATGGCCCGAGGGGCCGCCCCAGCCAGCTGGCTCTCCCGAACAAGCTCCTTCTGCCGGTTCCACTCCTCCATTCTCCTCTGTAAGGCTGAAGGTAAGAGCGTAGCAGGCTTGGCTTTTTGACAGTATCATGTATCAGCTAAATAAATACATCTCACTGGGGAAAACATGCTAAATATGATATTCCCATGAGTCACAAAACAGCTGTGCTGGCTTTGCGGCATGAAGTCGTTCCCCTGTCAGAGCTCAGGACTGGAGATCACATTTCAGAAAGGGCAGACCCCAGAGCCACAGGAAGGGGTCACCTCCCGGCATTCTGAGGGGGCCCCCAGAACTGCTACGGAAAGCACGATGGCCTTAAAGAGTAACACCCAAATAAAATGTGGTGACGGTCCAGGGGGCTTGACACAGATTGGAAGTTCATGGAGAGGACGAGAGATGGGCAGAGAGAGCTCTGTGAAGCGGGATGATTAGATCTTTTGCTTCCATTCCTGTCCCAATGGAAAAAATAATAAATCAAGCCCAGCATGCCTCCCACCCACCCACCCTTGTGCCAAGTGCTAGGGATCTTGTTCACAAACAAATGAGCTAATATGTACAAAGACACTTTGTAAAATCCACAGCGCTCTTGGTGGACTAGGGAGAAAAGCTTTAGAATAAAGTCAGAGTCCAGATTTCTTACTTTCAAATGTCAGAGGGTCTTAAAGCATGGCTTTGGCTATAGCCAACTGTAACACATTCAAAATTCAGAAGGCAGAAAAAGAAAAAAGAGTATTTCATTTTACTCTCCCCAGACGGCAGTTTAGTTCTGTGTTTACATAATCTAATCAATGACGCTGGTGTCGCAGGGGAGGAAGGCTCACGGTGACATCACCAAAGTTTTCTGATGTGCTCTGCAGAGGGGCAACTCAGAAAGTCATCTCTAAATCACACTCACAGATTGCCTATGTGTGTTCTTGAAACATGATTTTCCAAGAACGTTTTGAGACCACCCCCAGGAGAGAGCCAGCGGGCAAAAGGTATGAGAATATTATCGTCAACTGTTTAGAGAGTTTTGAGGGAAGTATTTCTAACAGGGCTTTCACCTTCAAATCTTAATCCTTTTGGACCTCTACAAACAGCCTCCCTGGCTCCTTTTTCTTAAGTCTGAGGATGCCTCTGGCAAAAGTAGACTAAGGACATTTTGAGGGAATGAGCAATAAAGAAAACAGGTCTAAGATGCTAGGAAGCTCTCCGTGGTCCAACTCTCCCCATCGCCCTGGCTTTGATTTTTCATGATAATTCCAACTGCTTGTGAATCTCTGAAGCCTGTCAGCCCTGATCCTGTGCCTAGAATCACATGTGGGACACACTCCCTTCTAATAAAAAAAAAACTTAAATTAAATCTTCATGTCCTTTGATAGCGTCTCTCAAAAGCAAAATCGCCTGCCCAATTACCCAGACAGCACCTTTCACCGCTGCATAGAAAAAGGAGACACATCAGACTTAGCGCACCTAAGATTCTATTTTCAGAGGCACACACCATCGAATATATTTGTTAGTATGACTAATTTCAGTCGTGCCTACCAAGAAACTTTTTAATTATATTGCTACTTGAATAAGTGATGTGATTATAATAAACTAACATTCTTTTTTGTTTAAGAAAAAAGAATGCATATTTATTGTCAAGTGGTAGGAAGAAAATGGGAGAGGCATGGAAACCATTATTGTGAAGGCTTGAACAACCACAATTTACTGCGAAGAGATAAAAACCAAACACCTCAGCCATATTATCACCCTAATTGTCTGCCGTTTACCCATCCTGTAAAACAAACGGATCATGAAATGTGAGAGCACATCTCAAAACATACATAGGAGGTGTTAGGGTGATTATGCGTAGGCTGCCTGACTTAACTGTAAATTGTTTTGCTTTCCGTGGGGAAGTGAGAAGGTATTAATTAGCAGTGGTTTCGACAAGATTGGAAGTCCATGGACTTTGACTGAGTGAGAACTTTGCAGAGGTGTCTGCAACCTTCTGAGGATTTTCAAAAAAAATTTTTTTTTAGCTTTTAATGGCATTTTGTTGTTTGTTAATCCCTGGTGCGGGTACAAACCAGAAGATCCAAGATTTGATAAATGTACAAGTGGCTCATATCTTAAAAGGAGCTTTTCTCTCCTAACTGCAGATGGCAAAGGCAAAAGCCAGATCCCATCAGGCAGCCCTGAGGAGCTGCAGACAAGAATTTGGGCACAGCCACCATGCCAGCTGTCTCCTCCAACTTTAGAAGTGCTGGCACCAAAGTGGGATCTGACTTGACACTCCTCTCCTTCCTACCCCATCACTCTGTTCCCTGCCTTTCCCACCAACAGGTTTTTGTTCTCAGCAGCCAAAATAATTTATTGGTTTCCACTGTTCTCCTTGGCTGAATCCTCAAGTGCACCAGCTCTTTTCCTTTCTGGACAGACTGTCTATAATTCAGCTGGCATCTCATCATCTCAACAGCACCTTGCTGCTCTTGCATCCTTTCTCCAGAGTCGTGATTCTTTCTTGCCTCCCGAGTCCAAGAGGAATAACAAGCGAATAGACACCATCCAGTTTGGGTTAAAGCCAACGGGGAATGAACGCTTCCGCTGTTTTGGTTCTTTGTTGAAATAAGCTCAGTTTCTGCCCTTACACAGAGAGCAAATCAGCTTCATGAGGGCCATGAACATCACCCTTGTCCTCCTGGTCTCCATGGCAATTCTGTGATTCCCACTCACAGGTGTGTTTCTTAATCTTGTCCTCACTGAGAGTTTTCTGAGCCTCACGGGGCTCTGTTTTACCTGGATCATCAGTGCTGTCCTCCCTGGTGGCTCAGACAGTAATAATAATAATAATAATAAAATCCACCCACAATGCAGGAGGTGAGGTGAGGTGAAGTCGCTTAGTCATGTCCAACTCTTTGCAACCCCGTGGACTGTAACCTAGTAGACTTCTCTGTCCATGGGATTCTCCAGGCAAGAATAATGGAGTGGATTGCCATTTCCTTCTCCAGGGAATCTTCCCGACCCAGGGATCAAACCCGGGTCTCCCGCATTGGAGGCAGACGCTTTAACCTCTGAGCCACCAGGGAAGACTGGTGCAATGCAGGAGACCTGGGTTCAATCCCTGGGTTGGGAAGATCCCCTGGAGAAGGGATGACTACCCACTCCAGTATTCTTGCCTGAAAAATCCCATAGACAGAGGAGCCTGCCAGGCTACAGTTCATGGGGTCGCAAAGAGTCAGACATGACTGAGCAACTAAAACTTTTCTTGATGGACGCAAAAATAAAACCATTATGGGAGGAAATTCCCTGGCGGTCCAGTGGCTAAGATTCCCAGCTCTAAATGCAGGGGGCCCAGGTTTGACCCCTGTGGGGGGCGGGTAACTAGATCCCACAGGCAGCAACCAAGAGTTCACATGCCAAACTAAGGACCCTGAAAGACACAACGAAGATCAAAGGTCCCAAGTGCTGCAACGAAGACCCAGTGCAGCCAAATGAATAAACGAATATTTTAAAAATTATGGTACAGATTCTTTGGTTATGGTGGTTTAGACACTAAGTCGTGTCCAACTCTGGAAGCCCCATGGACTGTAGCCCGCTCGGCTCCTCTGTCCCTGGGATTTTCCAGGCAAGAATACTGGAGTGGGCTGCCATTTCCTTCTCCAGGGATTGATTCTTCAGGTCAGCGGGAACAGAGTCCAACCATGGGCAGTGGATCTGGTGGTCAAATTCAGACTGTCATCTGTGGCGACCCATCTTCCAAGGGAAACCACCCAGAGCGTGTGTAACTTGGGTTAACCTCACTGTCACAGGCAAAGCGAAGTGATACCATGGAAGTGAAAAATGATTCCTAGAGATGTAGAATTCTGCTGGCTCTGTATCGTTTGTGTGTGTGTGTGTTTCATACCAACCTCCACTATTTTCCTAGTTTTAAGCAGAGACTTCCATCAGTCCATTCATTTCGATGACAGATTTCAATGAACTGAACCGCCCATGGGGGCATCTGGATGGACCTGGAAGCAGGTCGATGGCCCACAGCCTGCCAATACGCAGCACCAGGTAACAGATCACACATCAGGAAATGTCAAAGCGCGGCATCCTTCCAGCCCAGCTGTGAGACCCCACCAGCACGCATCTGTACCTCTCCTTTTACAACAACATATCTCCGAGGCCTCTGAGTTGTAGGTTAAACATTGTGGACAAAAACAACATGAAGGGTTAACATTTAAAAACTCTGCCTGCGAGTGAGGGTTTGGAACGGGGTGCTGAAGAGAGGCAAACCTTGGACGTATGTCTAAAAATAATATCTGCCTCTGCCTCTGCAGCTTTAATTATTTTTACACCCCTGGTGAGCTGTCTGAAGGCTGAGTTGGGAAGCTCTTCCAAGCCTCTCCTGCAGTCCCTGACACTTGGTTATGACTTTACTTAAAGCAGACATTTAGGCAAGGGGGTCAGAAGACTGAGGCCCAGAAGGGGGTCTGGGACCATCGTCAAATCCACCTACAGCCATCGGCAGGATGGACACCAGCTCCCTAAACAGCCGTGGTTTTCAGTGTATACCTATGGCTGATTCATGTGGAGGTTTGACAGGAAATAGCAAAACTCTGTAAAGCAATTATTCTTCAATAAAAAATAAATTAATTAAGAGAGAGAGGAAAAAAAAGAATCCTTCAGAAGGGTTAGATCGCCCTCTCTGCCGCTTTGCAGGGCTGGGGGGGCCGTGAATATGGAGCTCTTCCTCACGTTGAGCATGGAGCCCCTGCCTTCTGATTGGATCAGCGCTGAGGACGTTTAGAAAACAGCCTCTCAGGATGAATCTTAAAGACAACGCTGGGAAAGTACAGTCAGCGGCTAAAGAGAATCTACTCTAGGACTACACGACTCCTTCATCCTAACATAGAAACACAAACACCATCCCCTGATGCTGATGGAAGTCACAGCAGTCATTGTTCTTTGCAGGGGGCGGGCCTGTCACTGGCAGGACCTTCTGCAGTGCTCGGTCTGCACTACGCTCTGCAAGTGTTTAGCTTGTAAAGGTTTATCAGGCCGTACACCTGGGATGGGTTCATTCACTGTAAGTTACAGCTCATTAGTTATGTCTTCATATAATTTCTCTCTCCTTCTAGCTCATATACAATGAAACCTGTCAAATATACAGGAGTGTACAGGGAACAACATCGATGCTGAAGCTAGAGCTCCAATACTTTGGCCACCTGGCAGGAGGAACTGACCCACTGGAAAAGACCCTGATGCCAGGAAAGTTCAATTCAGTTCACCCCAGTTGCTCAGTCGTGTCTAACTCTTGCTGACCCCATGGACTGTGGCACACCAGGCTTCTCTGTCCATCACCAACTCCCGGAGCTTGCTCAAACTCACGTCCATTGAGTCAGGGATACCATCCAACCATCTCATCCTCCATCGTCCCCTTCTCCTCCTGCCTTCAATCTTTCCCAGCATCAGGGTATTTTCCAATGAGTCAGTTATTCCCATCAGGTGGCCAAAGTATTGGAGTTTCAGCTTCAACATGAGTCCCTCCAATGAACATTCAAGACTGATTTCCTTTAGGTTCGACTGGTTGGATCTCCTTGCAAAGGGACTCCAAGAGTCTTCTCCAGCACCATAGTTCAATAATATCAATTCTTCAGTTCTCAGCTTTCCTTATAGTCCAACTCTCATATCCATACATGACTACTGGAAAAACCATAGCCTTAACTAGACAGACCTTTGTTGGTAAAGTAATGTCTCTGCTTTTTAATATGCTGTCTAGGTTGGTCATAGCTTTTCTTCCAAGGAGCAAGAGTCTTTTAATTTCATGGCTGCAGTCACCATCAGCAGCGATTGTGGAGTACCCCCAAAAATAAAGTCTCTCACTGTTTCCATTGTTTCCCCATGTATTTGCCATGAAGTGATGGGACCTGATGCCATGACCTTAGTTTTCTGAATGTTGAGCTTTAAGCCAATTTTTTTACTCTCCTCTTTCACTTTCATCAAAAGGTTCTTTACTTCTTCTTTGCTTTCTGCCATAAGAGTGGTGTCATCTGCATATCTGAAGTTACTGATATTTCTCCTGGCAATCTTGATTCCAGCCTGTGCTTCATCCAGCCCAGCATTTCTCATGATGTACTCTGCATATAAGTTGAAGCAGGGTGACAATATACAACCTCAACATACTCCTTTCCCGATGTGGAACCAGTCTGTTGGTCCATGTCCAGTTCTAACTGTTGCTTCTTGACCTGCATACAGGTTTCTCAAAAGGCAGGTCAGGTGGTCTGGTATTCCCATCTCCTTAAGAATTTACCAGTTTGTTGTGATCCACACAAATGCTTTGGCATAGTCAATAAGCAAAAGTAGATATTTTTCTGGAATTCTCTTGCTGGGAAAGACTGGAGGCAAAAGGAGAAGGGGGCAGCAAAAGATGAGAAGATTTAGATAGCATCACTGACCCAGTGGACATGGTTTAGATAGCATCACTGACCCAATGGACATGGGTTTAAGCAAACTCCAGAAGATAGCGGAAGACAGAGGAGCCTGGTGCGCTGCAGTCCATGGGGTCACAAAGAGTCAGACATGACTTAGGGACTGAACAACAGGTGGCAACCTGGACTTTGTGACTGGCATGAAGTGGGTGGGGCCAGTCTTGAGAGACTCAGCCGTTCACCTGTGGGGTCTGCTCTAACTGCAGTTGGTTAGAATCAGAATTGAAGTCAACTGTAGGACACTCAGTATCAGAGAGTTGGAGAACTGCTGCTGCTGCTAAGTCGCTTCAGTCGTGTCCGACTCTGCGAGACCCCATAGACGGCAGCCCACGAGGCTCCCCCGTCCCTGGGATTCTCCAGGCAAGAACACTGGAGTGGGCTGCCATTTCCTTCTGAGTTGGAGAACTGGTGTGAGGCCAAAAAAAAACTGCCACACCTTTGCTGAAAACATTTTGGCTCACACCTGGAAACAGCACTGGAGGGAGATAGGGCACGTGTGTCTCCAGCTTCACAAGACACCACCAAATGTTCTTTCAGATCTGTGCCAACTTGTGTTTGTACAGAATAAACGAGAGCTTGTGTTTCTCTCCCTTCTTGACACTCTCAGTATTGTGACGCTTTAAAATTTTTGCCTATCTGATGGGTGTGAAAAACAGTATCTCGCTGTTGCTTTGGTTTGCACTTGACTGATTCCTAGTAAGACGGACCTTCTTTTTCCCGTATAGTCACTCACTCTGCAGGTTTCCTTGTCAATGAGTTATTTGTGTGTTTTCTTTGTGCACCCTTCTATTGAGGTTTTGTTTTCTTGTAGGAATTCTTCATACTCCAGAAACCACATCTGAATCAGCTATTGCTTTTCCTCATCTGTGCCTTAGATTTTAATTTAGCCTCTTTATGTCCAGAGACTTTGTTTTATTATCATCAGATTTATCCATTCATATTTTCCTGTAGTTTGTACTTCTTTGTGTGTCTTAAGAAATCCTTTCCTACATGGAGGCCAAAAATATATTTTTCTACATTTTCCATTAAGAGTTTTCTAATATTATTTTTTACATATCAGCTTTCATCCATCAGGATTTATTTTTGTATACATTATGGAGAGGGAACTAATTTTTATATGGATTATTAATTGGCCTTTATCCTTTCCTCACTAATGTGAATATTAGTTTCCATATACATTGGTTTTTCTCTCTTCTTCCTAGTCTATTCTGTTACTCTATCACCTTATTTTTTGTGTTATTATTATACTATTTTAAACCCAAAAACGCTATAAAGGTTTTGGTACCTAGTAGGGCAAGTTCCTCGCTCTTTCTTTCTTCAACAAATTGTAGGGTGTTCTTGGCCTTGGCCTTCACATGACGTTTTGAGTAAGTATGGGAGAGTTCTGTAAGAATTACTGTTTACATTGAATTCAATTTATAAATTAAATTGGAGTAGAATTAATATCTTTATTATTAATACATTAAAGATTAACAGCCTTCCATATGATTTATCCTTGCTTTTAACAAAGCAAATTTTCCTCTGGTCATATTTTGTACTTTCTTCATGAAGTTTTTGTAAGATCTATCCATTCACAGTTATCGGAAATACATTTATTTGATATAGTATTTTTCTTCTATTTGTTTTGTGTGCCTTTTCCTTCTATGACGTTTTCTAACTGGTCTCTATTGTTATAGAGAAATGCTATTGACTTTATATTTTTATTTTATATCCTGAACATTGCCAATCTCTTATTAGTGTGGAATCTAAGTTTTCTGGTTTTTCACTTGCTGTCCTGGGATCCCATGGGGTTTAGCATTAGTCCTATTTATTTGGGGCTTGCTGAGTGGCTTGTGGGATCTTATTTCCCCAATCAGGGATCAAACCTGCACCCTCAGCAATGAAAGCATGGAGTCTTAACCACTGGACCACTGAGAAATCCCCTCGGGTCACTCATTTTTAACGTGCTAGTATTTAGCAACTGCATCTACATAGAGCAGAATGGCCCTGGCAGACCTCACCTTTGTAATTCCAGCTTCTGCAGGGGTCTTGCCTACATCTCATCTGAGACATCTAGGTCTTTGCGCAGTAAACAAAGTTCTCACGTTAACACAAAGCTTAATGTGAGAGATGGGCGATGATAATCCATCTTTCTTTTCCTGACTCTTTCTACGGGCCAGGTAACCGACGCCTCCCCTTCTTTATAGGATAAGAAACAGGGCACTGGCTGGTAGAACAAAGGTGCTCGAGCTGTCTTTGTTTGTGGCCTTGTGAACATACGGTTGCTCACCACGGTTATACTAAGTTGATAAAATTATTTCCGTAGTTTCACCCCTTTTCCTAGTCTCTGTGACAGCTTTTATGAGATGAGAGCTCTCTATTTTTTGAAGTTTTGTTAGGGCACATCTGTAAAACAGAATCCAGCCCTCTGGTCTGTATGTACTGGGTTTGGGATATGGTTTGTGGGAGTATTTTTGATCGTCAATTCAATTTCTTTCATTGTTTTGGTGTGTTTAACCCTTCTTGAGTCAATTTTGGTAGTCCACATTTTTCTAGAAGATAATTCACGTCACTTCAGCTTTCAACTTTGTGGGTGTCAGTTATTCATTGTATCCTCCTGATTAAAAAAAATTCAACTGTATCTCTGTTTACCCATTTCTATACCTACATTTATTTATGCCTTTCTGATACACTTCTAAATCTTGCTAGAATCTTGTCTATTTTATGTTTAATTAAAAACCCAGCCTTACGAAATATCCTTTCTTTTTGATCCCAGTGTTCTATTTCACTGGTTTTCATTAATTGCACTTTTTCCTCTATTAAAACAAAAAATAGCATTTTAAGGTAAGCAATGATTCATTGTACTTTCCAATGTATTTGATGAATTTTTGTGCCTGTTTCTCATTTTTCTTCTTTTTCTCATGCTTCTTCTCATGCTTCTCTTCTCTTTTCACTTCCTCTGATACAGAGTATCTGCTGATAATAAACTCTCTTATTTGTTGTACATCTGAAAATGTTGCTATTTAGCCCTGGCTGCTGAATGATGGCTTAGCTGGGTATAGAATCCCAGTGAAGGTCTTCTTAAGAAGTTTTCTTCATTGGGCTCATTGTGTTTTATAACTATACACACTGTGTGATTATTTGAAAAATGTCCATCCCCCACCAGAATGATTTTTGTTTGTTTTGTCCACTGCTGTGTATCCTAGTCTAGAGCAATGCCAGGCACACAGTAGGCGCTCAATAAACTGTGTGCAGTGAACGAAAGAATGAGTGGATGAGTCCCTCACTGGGCCTTCTGTTTTGTGATGACAAGGTAGCTGTCTTCTTCAAGGCTGAGGCCTAGTACCTTGCTTAGTCCCTGACATAATAGCAACTAAGTAAACACTTGTTTGATGGAATAAATTAACTCACCCAAGTTCTAACACAAGAGCATAAGAACAGTGATCTCAAAAATCAGTGCCTTTTGAAAAGCAATCCTGGAGGCCCCTTTTGTTGTTTAGTCACTAAGGCACATCTGACTCTTTGCAACCCCATGGACCGTAGCCCTGCCAGGCTCCTCTGTGCATGGACCTCCCAGGCAAGAATCCTGGTTTGCCATTTCTTCCCCAGGGGATCTCCGCTGCTCAGGGACTGAGCTCGCGTCTCCCACATTGGCAGGCAGAGTCTTTGCCCCTCGGCCGCTGGGGAGCCCTGGGGCCCCTCGGTTCACGTTTCCTTTCTGAAGTTTCTTCCCTGGGGTTAGTGGCAGGGGAATTAGGGGCCGACAGGGAGCTTTCCTAAAAGCAAAACTCTCCTTGGGAAAGGAGTGTTCCATTTTACCAAATCTTCACAAACTTTCAAAGATCTGTCCTCAGAAAGGAGACTGTTCTCCAGCTTGACCAGGAGCTGGCTGAGTCCTTGTTTCTAAACAGACTACAACGCATCATAGCTGGCGGCTCCTTTAAAGGGAAAGGGTGTCGCAACAGGAAAGACGACATCCAGATGCAGGCTTCACAGACAGACACAGTGACTAATAAAATATTCAGCAGCTGCCACTGCGGTCTCAGCGAGGACCGCGGCTGAGCCAGCCGATGCCCCACCTTGAGGAAGTGCACTGGGATTTTGCAGGAAGGCCCTCTTGGGAAGGAGGTAGGGGCCCCTGAGGGTGTTGTCCAGGAGGCATTTAAAGACATAGCCCCCTGAGAGCACTAATGCACTTCGATCTGGCCACCTATGAAATAGTCGATCCACGGATTATAGCCCACCAGGCTCCTCTGCCCATCGAGTTCTCCAGACAAGGATGCTGGATTGGATAGCCGTTGTTCCTCCAGGGGATCTTCCCGACCCAGGGGTCAAACCCAGGTCTCCTGCATTAGCAGGCAGATTCGGTACATCTGAGCCCCCAGGGAAGCCCACAGAAGAAACTATTAGGACTCAAAAGACGCCTGACCTGCACGCTTGAGGGTGCAAAGGTCAGCTGAGTGTCACCAGCGTAAGAGGGTCCTTCATAAAGCCCTAAGTCTGTTCAGTAGTCTTAAAACTCTGCTCACAATGCCCTGTGGGCTGCTGGTTTCTCCATCCTCTGGGCAATTCTAACAATTCTCAAATGTCTCGTCTCACACATGCAGAATCCCAACTGAGACCCAGGCAGCTCCCTGTCCCACTCAAATTGCCCCTCAAATTGGAGGAAGCAATAATCTTATAATACACACTCTCCTCCAGCTGGTGGCAGAGCTCCAGGGCACATCTCTGCCCTGATTACTCTTAAGACCAAACAGTCCACTGACAGCCATGTTGGAGAAAGACAGAAAAAGAGGAGAAATATGAGGTTTGAAGATGCCAAAGCTAAAATGTTAGCAAGATTTTAGAAACATGTTTTCCTTGGCTCACCGAGAGCAGGGCTTTTTGCAAACCACGTCTGCTGCAGCCATGACGTCTTCTCTGAAACATGGGAGCATAAACAAGGGAAGAAGATCCCTTCCAAAGAATGGTGCAGAAGCAGGCAGAACACACTTGCCAAAGGAAAAGAACAGAAGAATCAGGAAAGATTGGGTTTTGAGGCATCCAAGTAGGTTTCCCAAACAAGGGAGAGTGGCTATTTCTTTGTTAGGAGGGGGAAAAAAACCATCATGGGACACAGTTTACAGTCACCCTTGAATGTCGATAGATGACAAAAATATTACTTTGACCTGCCATCCCATTCGGTTTTGCCTTCCAGAGACATTTCAGCTTTTGCATCCTCAGGAAAGAGACTGACTCAGTGGCTTAAGACGTCTTTCAAGTGAAGATTAACAACAACAATAATAATAAAGTAACACATTGGCTTTGGAGCTTGGCATACCCGAAAACCATATGCTCTGAGAGTTGCTTCATTCATCGGTAATTAAGTTTTCTTTTCTCCTCCCAAAATGAGACTTTTTCTGGACCCAGCACATAGCTTGAGGCATGTGAACATCTTAATGGGGACGCCTCTCTTCTTTTGAAGATCAAATCCTGGCTAGTTTTCTTTGAAGTTCAGAGCCCTGTATGGGATGCGAGACTCGTTAATAAAATAGTAGTACATATTTGGAGTATTTCTACAACCCCAAAGACTTCATCCTGGGAGGGAAACCTATTAAGGACTCACTGACTTTAACCAAAAAAAAAAAAAAAAAAAAGATGGCCTCTAACTCAGTCTGACATTATGGAATCATACATATACTTTCACGCCCCTGTCATCATGCTCTGGGCCACCCAAAAGACTCAGGTGCGAGGATGCCAGGGCATTATCTGCACCTCTTCCAATCAAAGCCCAGCCCAGATGGTCATCATCCCTCTCCACAGCAAAAGTCACTGAGCATTTGGGTATCTCCACAGTATGTTTGTCTTTGAATTAGAGCAGCCTTGAAAAACACAGATGTTTTCCTCTTAATCCTGTTTGTACTTTGCAGTGGTCACACTCGAAGTCACTGGGCTGCAGGAAACGCCTCCAGGACTTGATCCCACAAGAGAAACGGCGTGTGCATGGAGCCATCTGATTGGGGGCTGCGCCTTGCCTCTCTGCATTGCTGAGCACGGTTAATTTATCTGAACAGAATGGATTACGAGGGTGAAGATGCACATATAAATGCCTTTTTTTTTTTTAATGCTAACTCTATAGGCTCTCATCAAGGTCAGATGCACTTTTGGATACTCACTCCTCTGCCAGAGAGCCTTCCTGGCTTTCCTGAGAAAGATGACTCAAGAGCTCAGACCGATGGTAAACAGTCTGGACTCAAGTCTTAGACCTGCTGCTTCCTTGCCTGTGTGACCTTGGGCAAACTATTTAACCTCTCTGCGCTGCTTATTTATCAGTAAAGAGGAGCTCATACAAGTATTACATCACAGAGCCGTGGCAAAGATTAAGGGAGATACTGCACAGAGGCACGGGGAGTAGACATGCAATGCATATTTGTTATTCTTTTATTTAATCTCTGTTTCTTGGGCCTTTTGTTACTCATTTCAGGCCCTTGATCTCAGAAAGAGCCAGCTCAAGAGTCACAACCTTGGAATGAAACAGACTGTGTGTGTGTTTCTCCTCTGCCCGCGAAAATGTCCACTTTGCTCCCTCTTTTGGCTCAAGGAGCAAAGGCGGCTATGAAACACGATATTATCATGTTACATCCCAGGCATTCTGTGATCCAGAATATGGATCAGCTCTGGAGAGAGGGTTGGTCTTAGATGAATAGGACACGGGGCAGATAAAGGTCCAGATTCAATAAGCATTAATTGAGAGGCTACTCTGCGCCAGGAAATTGGCTAGGCCTATTCTTTGTGTGGTTTCCTATAACACCCACGACAAAACTCTAGGACAGGTGTCATTATGACCTCCGTCTTAAAGCAGCAGCAGCTGAGCTTTGGTGAGGCTGATTTGCTCAAGATCCAAGAGTCCTCCTCTGCCATCAGGATAAAGTCCTAGATGCTAGAGATGAGCCAAGGGCATCATGGGGGGCCCTCTCGCCATCCACCTCACCTCCATCCCCGTCTTACCTCACTGGGCGTCTTGGGCTCAGTCACTCAGCTGTGTCCGACTCTCTGTGACCTCATGGGCTGTAGGCCACCAGGCTCCCCTGCCCATGGGATTCTCCAGGCAAGAATCCTGGAGTGGGTGGCTATTTCCTTCTCCAGGGGATCTTCCTGACCCAGGGATCAAACCCATGTCTCCTGCTTTGCAGGCAGATTCTTTACCAGCTGAGCCAGCAGGGAAGGCCCATACCTTGCTGTAACCCAAGGTAGATGCAGCCTTCTTTTTCCTGCCTTGAAGGAGACTAAGTCTCCAACAGCCATGGCAGAGCCAGCAGAAAATCCAACCCCCGAGGCCCTGGACTCCGTCACCTCGAGCCCCCATCTCATGGGAGCCACTCATCTCGTTTGCTTCTCTCCTGCACTGATTCTCAAATGCCACCCTTCTCTCCCTGCTCTCCTTCCTCGGGGCAGCAGTGTGGCCAGCCCTGGGGCCCTCCCCGTTGGCTCGGCTCCTGGCCAGGTTAGCACAGCCGTGTCCAGCAGGAGGGAGGTCTGATGGCGGAAACACAGGCGCTAATAATTGTTTTCTTGATCACATTCATGTTGCACTTCCAGCCAAAGCAAACCAGTGGCAACTGTCCAGAGGAGGCCGCACCACGTAAGACCCCGTCCGCCCCACGCAGCCTGCTGCTCCCCACACTCTCCTCGCAAGCCCCACTGCTGGCTCAGGCCCAGGGAAGAGCCCTTCCCCGACTGAGCCCCGCTCCACCTGGGCGAGAGGCTCAGGGGCCCCTTCTCTGGGCTCCCGAGCATCCCCGGCCGTAACTCACGCGCTGCGGTTACCACGCGATCCTGCCACCCAGCCGTCCCCTCTCACCTTTGGTTTCCCTTTCCTGAGCTTCAGCTGCCTGTGGTCATCTATCAGAAAATGGTAAATGGAAAATTCGAGAACTAGACAGTTCCTCAGTTTTCACCGTGGCGGGATGGAATCTGCTGTCCTGCTCGGTTCCTCCGGCACATGAGCCACCGCTTTGTCCCGCGCGCCTGCTGTTAGTCACTCAGGAGCCGCGCTTGTTATTAGCTTTACTGTCACGACGTCCCGGGGCTTGCGTGCAACTCACCTTTGTTTTATTTAGTAATTGCCCCCGAAGTGCCAGAGGAGTGATGCTGGCAATTCAGATATTCTCTGACTCTGCCTAACTTATAAATTAAACTTCACCATAGGTATGTACATCTAGGAAAAAACATAATACAACTAGGGTCTGGTACTAGTCACAGTCTCAGTCATCCCTGGGGGTCTTGGAACATACCCCCAGGACCCCTGGATTCATTCACAGATCCATCCCCCACTATGTGGATTTCTGGAGGGCCCCACAGCAAGCTCTTGCCAGATGACTGCTTCTGTTTTTTATTTCAATGTGTTTATTGTTTGGGGAAAACAATAAATAATAGGAAATAACATAGACCTTGTGTTCAGTAGAGAAGAACCCGCCTGCCGGATGCAGGAGCCACAGGAGATACGAGTTCGATGCCTGGGTGGAGAAGACCCCCCTGGAGAAGGCGTGGCGACACACGCCGGTGTTCTTGCCTGGAGAATCCCAGGGACAGAGGCGCCCAGAGGGCTACAGCCCACAGGGTCCCAAAGGGTCAGACACGACTGAAGTGACTTAGCAGGCAGCACGCACGCAGAGAAGAAATATTAGAACGAGGATTAGTGGCGTTGTGATCATGAACGTTCGCAGGCACTAAGGAGTCTAGACAAGGATGGGGAACAAATCCCCCCGGCTGGTGTTCCCCATCCATGCTTCTGCTGTTTTGTTTAGACAGGATTAAATAAGTAAGAATTGATTCTTCTCCATAACAAAAGGACAAGCGGTGGGTCCTTACTAGCGCTGATTCAGCAGCCGCCACGCAGAGGCAGGCCCACCCTCCCTGTGGTCCTCCAGGGCTTCCCATCACCGCACAATGAACAGCTCCTGCGACTTCAGATCAGCAGCCCCCCACCTTTCTGGCACCAAGGACTGGTCTCATGGAAGGCAGTTTCTCCGCGGAGCCAGGCGGGGCGGAGGAGAGGGAGCATGGCCAAGGGATGATTCGGGTGAGCCTTTATTGTGCACTTTATGTCTACTATTATTACAACAGCTCCACCTCAGATCATCAGGCATTAGATCCTGGAGGCTGGGAACCCCTGCCCTAGACAGGGCAGCCGTGTTCAAGGGAGGAAGAAATAGGGAGCAGAGGTGAGGCCAGCTGCCTGAACGCTGACCAGGAGTGCACGGCTTTTCTAGAACCCAGACTGGCCTTGAACCCGAACTCGGGTGTCTTACCGGCCATTGCTGGAGGGAAAACATTTCCCTCCCTTGTTTAATGCATCATTATGATCTGACTTGCTTTTCTTTTTGCTTTTTTGGACTAAAAGTCACATGACATAAAATAATCATTTCAAAGTGAAAAACTCAGTGGCCTTCCGTATATTACAAATGTTGTGTGACCCTCACCTCTACCTACTTCCAAAGCACTTTGTCATCCCAAAAGGAAACCCTCACCCACCAAGCAGTTACTCCTCACTGCCACTCTTCCTGGAGTAGGAAATGGCAACCCACCCCAGTATTCTTGCCTGGAAAACTCCACAGACAGAAGAGCCTCGTGGGCTACAGTCCATGGGGTCACCGAGAGGCAGACACGAAGGAGCACGCACACGCTGGGAACACCAGTCTGCTTTCTGCCTCTAGGTTCTCCTTGTTCTGCACATTTCAGAGACCTGGAAACATACCATACGCGACCTTTTGTCTGGCATTTTCTCACCGAGCATCATGTTTTTGAGGTTCAGCCACGTTGCAGTGTGTACCAGAGCATCACTCCTCTTTATGGATGAACGAGTCTCTATTGTATGGATATGGCACAATCAGTTCGTCCACTGACTCACCGGTGGGCACCTGGGATATTTATCGTGTGATTTGAACCCAGGCATCCTGGCTCCAATCCGCATCGCCCACACTGTGAGCGCCTGTAGAGCACCAAGCCCTGGGCTTCCGGCTGAGGAAGCGCTGCTGCTGCTGCACCCCAGAAGGGACTGGTGGCCTGGAGGGAGTGAACTTGCTCCCGGGATGGGGAGGGGTCAGAGGGGGACCTGCTGGAAACCGTCTTCGCCTACCTCCCAATCCTTCACAGCCCTGGGAACATTGGCCTTCGGGGAGCCTCTCCTTTTGCACCAGGGAAAGCAGTCGCTGTCTTCAGCTGGCGTCGGCCCATCCAGAACTGCACTGGCTGGAGCCCAAGCAAGGGCGTTCCTCAGCACCAGTGTTATTTTATGTAGCTCTTATTAGTAATCAGGTAGGATTCATAGCCAGTTGACTCTTCTTGCCAGAGGCTGATAAATTGGCTGGAAGCAGGAATCATTCTTCAGTAATTAAAAGCCTTTATGGCTTGCAGAACGAAGCAAATTTGGGAGCGCCAACCACAGACCTGGTCACTGCTTCCAGCCAGACACACCCACCAGGGGATGAAGATGGGCCACCTCTGACGTGACCCGCAGGATCTCAGATCAGCCATCCAAAAGCACTGGTCTCTGCAGAGTCAAGCACTTTAGGGTGTCCCTGGGGGTTTAGAAGCAAACCCCAATCGGTCCAGGTAGGCAAAAGGAAGCTCTGAACAGGCTCAGCATCCAGGAGGTTTACATGGAGGGACCATTTCAGCCCTACTGAATGTCTTGCTCTGGAGACCGAGAGCAGGAAACAAAAGTTGGGACACTGCTGGCTTTCGAACTGTGGAGCTGGAGAAGACACTTGAGAGTCCCTTGGACTGCAAGGCAATCAAACCAGTCAATCCTAAAGGAAATCAACCCTGAAAATTCACTGAAAGGACTGATGCTGAGGCTGAAACTCCAATACTTTGGCCACCTGATGTGAAGAACTGACTCATTGGAAAAGACCCTGATGCTGGGAAAGACTGTAGACAGGAAGACAGGGGACAAGAGAGGATGAGGTGGTTGGAAGGCATCACCGACTTGATGGACATGAATCTGAGCAAGCTCCGGGAGACGGCGAAGGACAGAGCAGCCTGGCGTGCTGCAGCCCATGGCGTCGCAAAGAGACACAATTTAGCAACTGAACAACAACAACACTGTCCTCAGCCCCCAAGGAAGGATCCTTCTTCCTGGAAGAAGCCAAGAGGGGACAGCTCAGCCACTGGCTTAGGGTAAGTGAAGGAAAGATTACATGATGATATACAAAGGCACTCAATGGAGAAACACAGCCCAAACCAACTTCAGATCAGTTCAGTCACTCAGTCGTGTCCGACTCTTTGCAACCCCATGAATCACAGTACACCAGGCCTCCCTGTCCATCACCAACTCCCAGAGTTCACTCAGACTCACGTCTATCGAGTCGGTGATGCCATCCAGCCATCTCATCCTCTGTCGACCCCTTCTCCTCCTGCCCCCAATCCCTCCCAGCATCAGAGTCTTTTCCAGTGAGTCAACTCTTCGCATGAGGTGGCCAAAGTACTGGAGTTTCAGCTTTAGCATCATTCCTTCCAAAGAAATCCCAGGACTGATCTCCTTCAGAATGGACAGGTTGGATCTCCTTGCAGTCCAAGGGACTCTCAAGAGTCTTCTCCAACACCACAGTTCAAATGCATCAATTCTTTGGCACTCAGCCTTCTTCACAGTCCAGCTCTCACATCCATACATGACCACTGGAAAAACCATAGCCTTGACTAGACGGACCTTAGTCGGCAAAGTAATGTCTCTGCTTTTTAATGTGTTGTCTAGGTTGGTCATAACTTTTCTTCCAAGGAGTAAGCATCTTTTAATTTCATGGCTGCAGTCACCATCTGCAGTGATTTTGGAGCCCCCCCAAAATAGTCTGACACTGTTTCCACTGTTTCCCCATCTATTTCCCATGAAGTGATGGGACCAGATGCCATGATCTTCGTTTTCTGAATGTTGAGCTTTAAGCAAACTTTTTCACTCTCCTCTTTCACTTTCATCAAGAGGCTTTTTAGTTCCTCTTCACTTTCTGCCATAAGGGTGGTGTCATCTGCATATCTGAAGTGATTGATATTTCTCCCGGCAATATTGATTCCAGCTTGTGCTTTTTCCAGCCCAGCGTTTCTCATGATGTACTCTGCATAGAAGTTAAATAAGCAGGGTGACAATATCCAGCCTTGATGTACTCCTATTCCTATTTGGAACCAGTCTGTTGTTCCATGTCCACTTCTAACTGTTGCTTCCTGACCTACATATAGGTTTCTCAAGAGGCAGGTCAGGTGGTCCGGTATTCCCATCTCTTTCAGAATTTTCCATAGTTTGTTGTGATCCACACAGTCGAAGACTTTGGCATAGTCAATAAAGCAGAAATAGATGTTTTTCTGGAACTCTCTTGCTTTTTCCATGATCCAGAGGATGTTGGCAATTTGATCTCTGGTTCCTCTGCCTTTTCTAAATCCAGCTTGAACTTCTGGAAGTTCACGGTTCATGTACTGCTAAAGCCTGGCTTGGAGAATTTTGAGCATTACTTTACTAGCGTGTGAGATGAGTGCAACTGTACAGTAGTCTGAGCATTCTTTGGCATTGCCTTTCTTTGGAATTGGAATGAAAACTGACCTTTTCCAGCCCTGTGGCCACTGCTGAGTTTTCCAAATTTGCTGGCATATTGAGTGCAGCACTTTCACAGCATCATCTTCCAGGATTTGAAATAGCTCAACTGGAATTCCATCACCTCCACTAGCTTTGTTCGTAGTGATGCTTTCTAAAGCCCACTTGACTTCACATTCCAGGATGTCTGGCTCTAGGTGAGTGATCACACCATCGTGATTATCTGGGTCATGAAGATCTTTTTTGTACAGTTCTCCTGTGTATTCTTGCCACCTCTTCTTAATATCTTCTGCTTCTGTTAGGTCCAGACCATTTCTGTCCTTTATTCAGCCCATCTTTGCATGAAATGTTCCTTTGGTATCTCTAATTTTCTTGAAGAGATCTCTAGTCTTTCCCATTCTGTTCTTTTCCTCTATTTCTTTGCACTGATCACTGAGGAAGGCTTTCTTATCTCTTCTTGCTGTTCTTTGGAACTCCACATTCAGATGCTTATATCTTTCCTTTTCTCCTTTGCTTTTCGCTTCTCTTCTTTTCACAGCTATTTGTGTGGCCTCCCCAGACAGCCATTTTGCTTTTTTGCATTTCTTTTCCATGGGGATGGTCTTGATCCCTGTCTCCTGTACAATGTCATGAACCTCATTCCATAGTTCATCAGGCACTCTATCTATCAGATCTAGGCCCTTAAATCTATTTCTCACTTCCACTGTACAATCATAAGGGATTTGATTTGGGTCATACCTGAATGGTCTAGCGGTTTTCCCTACTTTCTTCAATTTAAGTCTGAATTTGGTAATAAGGAGTTCATGATCTGAGCCACAGTCAGCTCCTGGTCTTGTTTTTGTTGACTGTATAGAGCTTCTTCATCTTTGGCTGCAACGAATATAATCAATCTGATTTTGGTGTTGACCATCTGGTGATGTCCATGTGTCGAGTCTCCTCTTGTGTTGTTGGAAGAGGGTGTTTGCTATGACCAGTGCATTTTCTTGGCAAAACTCTATTAGTCTTTGCCCTGCTTCATTCCGCATTCCAAACCAACTTACTTTCCTCAAAAGCAGAGCTTTTATTTCAACATGACCTCTTACAGCATCATGCTTAAGATTTCAAACTTTTGAGGCAAAAAAAACCTGAGTTGCACAGATTTAGAGAATGAATTTATGGTTACCAGGGGGAATGGTGGGGGGAGGAATAGACTGGCAGTTTGGGATTGGCATGCACACACTGCTATATTTAAAATAAAGTGTCTTCCCATGAAAAATAAATAAATATAAACAAAAATTTTAAAAGACCTGAGTTTGAATCCTGGCTCTGCCACTTAGTAGCTGGGTGTCCTTGGGTAAGTTCCTTAACCTCTCTGAGCCCGTTTTCTCATGCATAGTCCTGTGGATAGTGAGGATAGTCCTGAGGATAGTCCTGTGAAGTGAGCGTCTGGCACAAGGTGAGAGCCCACAGACTACCTGTGACTCAGTTCCCCTCTTCATCTGCCCCCATCTGTCCAGACAGAGCCACCAGGACCCCCATTCTCCAACACCTCCTGTTTCCGTCCCTCAAATCCGAAGTCTCACGGACTCAAACCTTGCTTAGGGGCCCCTGCATGCTAGCATAGCTGAGGATTATAGAGTGTGGTGACGAGTTCCAAGGTCAAATCCTGGCCCTTCCTATGGAAATAAAGGCAGGGCAGTGCATTATGTTGTCAAGTTAATGCAGTGTGATGAAGCATCTCCAGACGGCACTTCCTGGAAGACTGTAAAAGGCCAATAGATCTAGGGAAACTGTACCTCGGGGAGCGTATTAGACAGCGCTCATCAGTGGATCAAAACTGTCTGCAAGGCTCCCTTCCCAGGGAACACCAGCGCCCCTTAAATGACTGCTTTTCCGCCAACAACCTGGAGATAAATTGTCCTTCATACATTAACTATACACGAGCGGGGCACTTCCTTTGAATGGAGAATGCACCTTATTTTACCCCAAATGGAAAAGCATGTCCTTTGAAAGCCAAATTCCGCTTCCTTCTAAATAACCATAAAATGACATAAGCCCATATTGATTTCCCCGGCTCCATCTCTGCTGAGTTCAGATGTACTCGGACACATTTCTATGCCTCTACTGAAGTGTCTTTAATTATTCCAAAGGATGTCTTCATGCATTTAACTTTTAATCGGATATAAAATTAGCCGAGTGTAAAGTTTGCACATATGCTCCTAGGAAGGCGTCGTTTCAATGAGCTTTCATCCTGGGAAGAAATGCCGTTTTACAATGAAAATGTTAACAAGAATAACATAAATGAACTCTTTAGATTTTTTAAGAGTCACCACATGAAATCATCAACTTATTTTCCTCATTTTGTGCAGTCTCGAAATTGCATACGCGTTTACACACTGAACACTCACTTAGGAGGCAGCGTTTCGATGAGCTGAGGGTTAGTAAGCAAGGGAACCGCTGACAGATTTTTGCCCCTTGCTTCTCACGTATCTTCCTGTGAGTTGGGATTTAAGCTCTTCCACGGGAAGGAGTGTTCAGACTGAGTAATTTAAATACCCTCAGTGACTAGACAATGCATCACGGCACGCCAGGGACCAGGCTGGTGGATGGAGCATCCGTCACCGAGTCTGGACTCCTCTTCAGAGGCAAGACGCTATGGGAAGAAGTTACCCACGTCACTCCTTCCGTAAGTTGTTCGTCAAAACAGTCACACGCCAGCCCAGGCCTTGGAGGAAGGGAGAGAAACCCCATCTCTTAATGAACAGATGGTCAAAGAATGTGTACGGCTGTCTTGAACCCCCCACAGCAACCAAGAACACGTGCAAGGCAGAGGTGTTTCTGGAGCCTGAATGGTGCTTGTTTGAGGCACACTGGGAGGCTGAACTATGAAAGGCAGGTCAGCAGAGACGGTCTTACAACCATACTAAGAGCTGCTTAAGGTCATTACCAGACTTTCTACAAAATACATCTGATTTGTCCTTGTTCCTCATTCTTCATTTCTAAGTGACTCTAAGAATCACTAAATCTTGTTCATTTTCCCTTCTAAGCATGTCGCAGACCTCTACAGCTCATCTCCACCAGACAATCACGGTCATCACCATGGCCAGCATCACAACAACCACCACCATCAAACCACACCCCCACCGCCTCCATCACCACCGCCTCCATCACCTCCCCCCCATCACGTCTACACTCCCCCTCCACCATGCTCACCACCATTATCGCCTCCACCACCACCATCACCACTGCCTCCATCACCTCCACCACCACCGCCTCCATCACCACGTCCATCAC
>NW_024070186.1:196970120-196974923 GCF_014754425.2 Oryx dammah
CACCACCATCACCACCGCCTCCATCACCTCCACCACCACCGCCTCCATCACCGGCATCGCCCTCACCACCACCTCCGCCGCCGCCACCACATCTGCCCAGCCTGCCCGTGCCACCTGCAGCGGCCACTGACTGTTGCAGCCTCACCAACCGTGACTCCTTCCAGTCCACCTGTTTCACCTCAGAGGGATCATTTAAACACCTGACGGTGTCACAGAGCCCACTTGAATCTCTCCAGTGGCACCCTGGCACTCTCATGATGGGAACTGATGGCAGAGATTAGGCAGCAACCCATCATTAGCCGTAATTTTATCCCTTTCTTCAAAATTTTAACAATGAGGTAAAGAATTGCAAGTGAAAGTGAGGTTATCTTTACCTCCTGTACCAGTTCCATTATTTCCCTCCACTCTCTGGAAGCAGTTAGCATCAAAAACTTGGTATAAACACATTAATTCTTGATTTTATTTTTCTACATATATATGCTATCATAAACAATGCTGGTATTGTTTTGTATATCTTACAATTTTGTACAAATGACATCAAATATTTCACATTATTCTGAAATTTTTGTTTCATGGGATCTATTCATTCTGATAAGTAGGGATCTATTAACTGCTTACGCTATTTCATTATATGCATATCTATGATTTATTTATATTTTATACTAACGGTCATTTAGGTTACTTCCGAGTTCTCATTAAACAGACTGTTGGGGTAGATGTGGGACACAGATACTAGTTTCTCTATATCCAGGAACAAACTGTACTCGGTAGAGACCTTCTAATGACTGAAACTGTCCACACATGATTCACATGGGGTATAGCCCCTATGCCTGAACAGAACTGGCCAGTTACTTCTTAGCGATGTCTCAGAGACAATTTTTTAAAAATTATTTTATTGAAGCATGACTGGAGTGTTAATTTCTAATGTACAGCAAAGTGATTCAGTTTGATTCACATATGTATGAATATATATTGTACACATAATACATCTTAATACATATAATTGAATACGCATATAACGCATATTGATCTAACTGGATGCCTGTTACATACATGTATTCTTTTTCGTGTCACTCCATTGTGGTTGGCCACAGGACATCACCTACGGCTCCGTGTGCTGCACAGCAGGACCCGCCGTCTGTCCGTCCTGTATGCGGTGGTTTGCATCTGTGAACCCCCCACTCCCAGCCCCGCCCTCTGGCCCGCCCCGCCCGGCAGCCGCGAGTCTGCTCTCTGTGAGTCTGTCTCTGTTTCACAGGTAAGCCCACCTGTCTCGCATCTTAGGTCCACATGCAAGTGCTGCCACATGACGTCGTCTTTCTCTCTGATGCGCTTCGCTTAGAATGGTATCTCTCGGCCCATCCGTGGTGCTGCACACGGCGTTGTCGCATCCGCCTTGTGGCTGAGCAGCATTGCACCGACTCCGCGCGACCCCACAGACGGCAGCCCACCAGGCTCCTCCATCCACGGGGTTTTCCAGGCAAGAGTACTGGAGGGGGGCGCCGTGGACACGACTGCAGCGACTCAGCAGTAGCGGCAGCAGCACCCCAGCGCACACACGCGCCACATCTGTGTCCATCCACCTGCTGATGGGCACGCACGCTGTTTGCCCGTCTTGACCATTGTAAGTAGCGCTGCTGTAACCACAGGGGTGCGTGCATCTTTTGAATTAAAGTTTCTTCTGGATATATGCCCAGGAGTGGGATTGCTGGATCACATGGCAATTAGAGACAATTTCTGCAAGGAACTGAAGACTTATCTGGTTCCTTCTAATTCTCTGTGGTTCTAGGTATTGGGGGTGTAATCTTTTGCAATCAGGGGTTGGCAAGCTGTAGCCAGAAGGCAAAATTCAGCCTGATGCCTGTTTTTGTAAATACCATTTCACTGGGACACAGCCATACTCATTCATTTACATACTGTGTATGGCGTGTTCATGCTGAAACGATCTGGCTGAGTAGTCACATAATAAAATCAGCAACATTTACTATCTTGGCCCTTTACAAAAGTGCTAGAAGATTTGGGCTTCATAGCTTGCACTATTTTAAATAAGTCACCCAGCATCTCTTTGCTTTGGCAGCTCACTGTAGTTTCAGAACTCAGTGCAATGCCTGGAACACAGCTGGTGCTCAATAAATACTTGCGTTAACAAGCCAG
This sequence comes from Oryx dammah, assembly GCF_014754425.2. NCBI lineage: Eukaryota > Metazoa > Chordata > Mammalia > Artiodactyla > Bovidae > Oryx > Oryx dammah. The sequence goes on from NW_024070186.1 coordinate 196,972,275, forward strand.
AGGGTGATTGGATGACTGGTAAGGCACTCTCTTGCAGCAAGAACACTGAAAAAGGGTCCTCGAGGGCAGAGGTCTCGCCTGTGCCCTTCCCACCTGCCACACCACCCACCCCAAGGGAGACCCTCACCATGTGCGTGTTGCCTGGAATTGGGCAGGTCTGCACAGGCGGCCTTTTATTCATTAAACATGGGCCCCCGTGTCCTCAGGCTGTGCCCCATCAGTAAATCAGCAGTCTTGGTCAGCTTGGAGAAGCTCGAGGGAAGAGGCGCTTCCTCTCTTGTCTTCAAACAGACGTACGTCTAGTGGGTCTGACTCAGAACAGTGACACCGCCAGAGGGCACGGGTGAGCGGGACTAACTGTTCCCTCAGCTGAGCCATCCTCTGTCGGGAGCTGGCAAATGCGGAGAGGGCTGGCCAGTGACCTATTGGCCACACAGGGCCGAGGACTTACCAAACCCACAGTACTTGACTCTCATCAAAGCAAAACCCAGAGTTTCAAACCATTCAAACGTATCGCACCCCAGAGCTCATAAATGCACAGGGATCTACGTCAAGGACTGTGCCAGGGCTGGGCACGACAGACCTGCTCTGCAGGAACCAGGCGTGCTTGCTGCTGCCACGTCTCCCTTTGCGGCCTCATCCTTCAAGAAGCATGTCCAGGGTCACCCGCCTCTCCAGGAAGTCTTCCCTGAACTCACCTGTAAAACTACCTACCTCTCAAATTTATGACGACCCTACAAAGGACTTGTGACTAGTAGTCATGAAATTCTGAGCCATCCTCCATGCCTAATGAGCAATCTCAGAGAAAAAGGACAGACGAGGAAGATGAAAAAAATCTAATCTCATTTGTTTTACTAGCTTAACTCTCAAGAGTCTTCATCTGGGAAGGGGAAGAATTCCGGCCTCACCTCGACAGGGGGAGAGTTCAGTGTCTCAGTCCACACAGCCTGCCTCAAATCTTCCCCAACTCTATCTACTCATCACACCCACTTCCATTATTAAAAGATGCCAGCTGCAATGCAGTGAATGCTTATGTCTTTCCAAAACTCGTATCTAGAAATCCCAGCCCCCAAGGTGATGGGGAATGACGAGCTCATGAGAGCAGAGCCCTCAAGCACGGGATCGTGTTTGGTCGCTCAGCCATGTCAGACTCTTTACGACCCAATGGACTGTAGCCTGCCAGTCTCCTCTGTCTATGGAATTTTCCAGGCAAGAATACCGGAGTGGGTTGCCATGTACTTCTCCAGGGGATCCTCCCAGTGCATGGATCAAACCCACATTTCCTGTGTCTCCTGCATCGGCAGGCGTGTTCTTTACCGCTAAGCCACCAAGGAAACCCGATGGCATCAGTGCCCTTACAGAGAGACCCCAGAGATCCCTCGCTCCTTCCATTACGTGAGGACCCAGCAACAAAGCAGCTGTCCACAAACCAGGACTCTGGTCTTCACTAGACTCCAAACCTGCCAGCATCTTGACCTGGGACTCCTAACCTCCAGGACTATGAGAAACGTGTATTGTCTAAGCCTCCCAGTCTAAGCTAAATTCGTTTTAGCAGCCTGCATGGACTAAGAGACCAGCCCGAGACAGAGGATTGAATATAATTCACTAACGAGTGTTTACTAACAATTTCAGGTATTTTAGATTTTTTGTCCCAGAGGAATGTTAAAGCTTCCTGAGGGCAAAGAGTACAGCTTTTATTTCTCTCACGTAGGAGAGCTTCCTGGTGGGCCGGTGACACTCCGCAAGGGGTCAGGGCAACGGTCCTCTTGCTGTTCAGTCGCCGAGTCGTGTCCGAGCCTTTGCACAGGCTGCGGCCCGCCAGGCTCCTCTGCCCATGGGATTTTCCAGGCAAGAACACTGGAGTGGGTTCCCACGCCCTGCTGCAGAGGATCTTCCTAATCCAGGGGCTGAACCAGCACCTCTTATGTCTCCTGCATTGGCAGCTGGGTCTTTGCCCCTAGCGCCACCAGTTTTCATCTAACGTGATGCATTTGAAATGCCCTTCCGAGTGGGTCCAACCGGAGGCCAAAAGCTCTGAGCTCACCTTGCTGCCAGGCGTCAGGTTCTGCCCCGGCCCAGCCCAGCCCCGCTCCCAGGGCCACCGGAGGCATCAGCCATGATCTCATTCTGCAGGAGGGTGACCTGGGGCTCTAAGTTTCCCTCCAAAGGCTTTTAGCCCTGCAGCTCCAGGGGTGACATGGTTGTTACCACCAGACCCCTCGAGTCAGCAACTGAAGGTGAGCAGGACTCAACTTCTCACCAATACCCTCCCCCAAGCCACCCCAGAGTTGGATGAAGGCAATTCGTGTGTCAGCAGCTCCCCAGCAAAGGGATGGGAGCTGTCTGTTTGCCAAGTCCCAGCTCTGAGTTCAGATGGAATGCGGGATTCTGCTCCCAGTTTACCCACAGTGGCTGCCTCATTTATTACTGAGAGCGAGACAGCTCTTGGCAGGGACACGTGACACCTGGCTTGATGCACCTGCCGGCCGGGACAAGAGGGCTGCTACTCAGCCGGCTCTTCCACCTTGACCGACAAGCCGGCTCCCTGACGCCGCACAGACGCACAGCAGAAAGGAGCGCTCTCTCTCTCTCTCCCTCCCCTTCTCTTTCGGTCTCTTTCTGTCTCTCTCCCTCTGTCTCTCCCCCTCT
>NW_024070186.1:196974933-196990613 GCF_014754425.2 Oryx dammah
TCGGTCTCTTTCTGTCTCTCTCCCTCTGTCTCTCCCTCTGTCTCTCTCCCTCTGCCTCTTTGTCTCCCCCTCTGTCTCTCTCCCTCTGTCTCCGTCTCTGCCTCTCCCTGTGGGCATCTCTCTGTCTGTCTTTCTCTCTCTCTCTCCATCTTTTCATACAGAGAGGCACTTGAACGTGTTTCGATTCTTGGCGCTGGCGTCATGCTACCACATTGCCTGAAGCACAGCCCTGAGACCTGATGGAGAAGGTGATTCTTTGATTTTTGCGGCAATTTGGTGAAATACACACAGAGGAGTTTTGTTGTGTGTTTCTCTCTGTGCGTGCATTTTAAACTGTCCCAGGCAGGCCACAAGGGAGTGGCGATCTGAAGGCCTCATGCCTGTGGAGAACGCAGGAGGAAGATGGGCTGCTGTTCAGAAACACAGCGGCAGCATCAGCTGCAAGTTGGACTCAGAGCTGCCAAGATGCGTTCTCCCCGATAGCGGTCTCTTTTGTGAGATACTGATATGCAGGATCCGTGCGGCACTGCCAGCAGCTTTGTGGACAACCCTGTTATAAGCCCTCCACAAAGATCCAGTTATTTGGCTGTTGTTATGGGAACGGCACAATTATGGCCAAATTGGAGTGGCGATGGGGGACAGAAAAGAAAGTGGATTGAGGGTGGGTGGAACTGCTATTTTCGTTCACACGCGTTTTGGCTGATCACCTGCACTGAATGTGAACAACCGTCAGAAGGACCAGAGGGCAGAAACCCTGCCTGGGTTTGGGGGTTATGAGGCCCGAGTCTGTGCTGGAAAAAGAAGCTGCCTTTCAGAGAGAAATATCACATCCTCTTCCTTTCTTTGTAATTTTACAAAAATACCATAATTGTGCACCAGAGCAGGAACTTCAGCGATGTTCAGAGATTCTCTGCGGCTTCTCTGCCTTTGTTACCCAAGGTAATACATGCCTGAAATATGTCATTTTGCAATTTAAGGTTTTCGATTGAGAAATCTAAAGTATAGGTCAATAATCTTTTTAAAGTATTGTTATCATTATCTAGACTTAATACAGTTATCAAGCCAAAGCCTGACTACAAACTAATTAAGATAGCAACTGAAACGCCAAGGCGATCCATGCTCCGTGAGGCCTTGCTGCTCCATAGGCGGGCAGGGGAGGTTACTTTCCATTAAAACGGCAACGTGAGTTCACAAAGCCCTTCTCCTTTCCAGTTCCAAAATCACAGAAACAACGAACAAAGTATAAACATATTCTAAGACGTAACTGCCTTCGAAAAATATATAGATGCTTTGGGAGCTAAATCCTGCAAGACAAAGAGAACAGAAAATGGTCTCCATGTATCCCAGAACAGGGTCCAGTCTGGGGAGGCCACTCCCATCCACGAATAGAGCTCAAACATTGCGTCTGTGGCCCAGGGTGATTGCCTGGGGTGACAGGAACCAGCAGAGGCACCTGTGGCGCTTAAGTCAAGTCACACCTGCTCAAGGTCACTGTAAAAGCCCCCTTGTTACTCAGAAGCCCCCTTGTTACTCAGAAACCCAACGGGCTTGGTGGAGACCCCTGAAAAACTGCGGTCACAGTGGGCAATCCCAGGGTGGGGAAATGTACCCATAGACACAGAGAACTTCAACTGAAGATGAGCTTTCAAACGAAAATTCCAAAGCATGTCTCATAGGAGATGAGCAACAAATTGATCAATCCCAAGGAAAGGAAAATGTGACGGTAACATGAAATGGATTTAAAATAAGTATGATTACAATCCTCAGAGATAAATAGAGGAATGATACCTATTGAACATGACCAAGGTTACGAAGCAGACAAGAATGAGTGAAAGAGCAAGATTTTTAAAAATTAACAAATCTTGGAAATAGGAACTTCCACTCACAGGAAGATAGAATTCATGGACCTTTTCCTAAAAACCTTGTACATTATATTGAAAATGAATACATAAAGAAGCTGAAAGGTAGAAAGAAGAAGGCAGAGCTCTGAGGAAAGGCAAAATGAGATACAGCTCTGAGTGCTTTAGTTTCCATCTGCTTCATCTATCCCTTGTACATCCCACTGGAAAAGCTAGCAGTTTGGGAGCACCAAAAGGCACAGACCAAAGAAAGTCCCCAGGAAAGCTGGCTTTCTCTAACTAATGAACCAGGAAAGGGGCAGCCTAGAAAGAGAACTTTAAGACAATAGCTGCTCCGCTGCAGGTAAACGTCCCAGGAGGCACTGTGGCCGCACCTGCGCTCGGCAGTCCACCAACAAAGGCCAAGCGAAAGCCAGAACTTTCACCCCCACTGAGGCGGGTATGAGGCCCTGCCGCATGGCATCACTGGAGACCACGGAGGGGGCCCTGAACGCCCACGTGTGCCCAGTAGGATGGCACGACCGTCCACCTCCCTGTGGCAGTGGCGTCAGAAGAGCCAAGAGGAGAATCAGACCATTCGGCACCATCCAGTGGCAACAAGGCTACCCTCGCCTGATGACAGTGGACACCACGCAGAAAGGAGTAAGGAACGCCACGTGCTCACCAGCCAGGGTAGCGGTGGTGGCCTGTGGGGAGCCTGAGCCAGCCCTCCACCCGGCTCCAACCAGGAACACCTCTCCCTCTGATGTCACTGCACATCAAATGGGAAACCTGCGTTCCCCCCACCTCCACTGAGAGCAACAAGGGAAGGACCTCTCCAATAGCCGAAGGAGTGTGGAAAAGGCATACTAAGACAGAAGGTTTAAATAAAATCCAAACTCTCATAACATAACACTCAAAATGTCAAGTTTCAATCGGATTTTACTCATCATATAAAGAACCAACAAGACTCAGCTTGAATGAGGAAAAGTGAGTCAGCGGATGCTGCACTGTGTTGAAGGGCATCCCCCCAAAGTCCACGCTCACCTGGAACCTCAGAATATGACTTCTCCGGAAATGGGCTTCCCAGGTGTCTCAGATGGTACAGAATCTGCCTGCAACTAGGAGACCTGGGTTCGATCCCTGGGCGGGGAAGATCCCTCTGAAGAAGGGAATGGCAACCCACTCCAGTATTCTTGCCTGGAGAATTCCATGGACAGAGGAGCCTGGTGGGGCTACAGTCCAGGGGGTCACAAAGAGTCAGACACAGCTGAGCGACTTCACTTTCAGTTCAGCATATGGAAACAGGGTCTGTGCAGACCATCATCCTTGGTTAAGGATGTCGGGATGAAGTCACCACGCGTTTAGGTGGTTCCTCTCCTCATCTTATCGGAGTCCCAGGTGGCTCAGTGGTAGAGAATCTGCCAGCCAGTGCAGGAGATGTAGATTCAATCCCTTGGTTGGGAAAATCCCGGGAGAAGGGCATGCAACCCACTCCGGTATTCTTGCCTGGAAAATTCCATGGACAGAAGACCCCGGTGGGCTACAAATCATGGGTCACAAAGAGCTGGGTGTGCCTGAGCACACACTTCTCCTGTTCTTACAGGAGTGAGGACACAGCAAGACTGACCAGGAAGAAAGCCACGTGAAGACTGGGGCAGACACTGGACCTACAAGCCAAGGAGTGACAAGGATGCTGGCAGCCACCAGCACCCCACAGTCTCTCCCTCAGACCCTTGAGAAGCAGCCAGGCCTGCTGACACCTTGATCTTAGACTTCCAGCCATCAGAACTGCGAAAGAATAAATATTGCTGCTTTAAGTTACTGAGCTTAAGGTAATTTGTTGTGACAGCCTTGGAAAACTAAGGCAGATGCCAACACGGAGATGATGCAGACGTTAGAACTGTCTGACAAAGGTTTTAAAGCACTCGTAATAAAATGCTTCAGTGAACCATCATGAACATACTTGAAACAAGTGAAAATAAAAGAAAGTCTCAGAACAGAAATGGAAAATAATTTTTAAAATAAAAATTTAAAAACTGAAAAATGCAATAATCAAAATAAAAACCTCAGTGGATAGGCTTAAGAGAAGAATGCAGAGGACAGAAAAAGGGAATGTGAACAGGAAACAATTAAAATGAACAAATCAGAACAACAGAGAAAATACACAGACACAAGAACAGAGACTCAAGAATCTGCAGCACGACAACAAAATATTTATATTCACGTTATCTGAGTTCCAGAAAAAGAGGAGGAAATGGGTGGGACTGAAAAAGTCTTCAAAGAAATAATGGTTAAAAAGTTCCTCGATTTGGCAAAACACACAAACTTACAGATTCAAGAAGCTGAGTAAACCCTAAACAGGATATGCTAAAAGAAATCCATATCACAAGCAAATTTATGAAAACCCTTTGGTTGAAAAAGAAAAAAGGAAAAGAAAAAAACATCTTGATAGCAGTGAGGGAAATGAGACCTTATCTAAAGGGGAAAAGGCAATTCATTCAAGACTGGATTTCCCGCCAGAAACTGCAGAGGCCACGACATTTCTCAAGCCGGGAAAGAAAAGAACTGCCATTTCAGAATTTTATATCCAGTGAAAACTCCCGCAGAAATGGAGGAAAAGTCAAGACTTTTTGGAATGACTAGAAGCTAAGAGAATCTGTCACCAGTAGAACAATGCTAAAGAATAGCTAAAGGGAATTTTACAAACAGAAAGGGAATGATGAAAGAAGGGATCTCAGAACACAAGGAAATAACAAAGAACACAGTGGGCTTTTCCTCTTGAAATCTCCAAATTATGCTTGATGGCTAAAGCGAAAATTATAACACTGATGTGATTCTCCATGATTGCTTTATCATAATAGGGGAGGATAAAGGAATATTAAAAATAAGTAAAATTTCTACATTTGCTCAATCTGCTAAAATACAGACAACCAGTACACTGTTAAATATTTTGCATATATAACATAGTACCTAGAGCAACAATGAACAAATCTATAAAAGAGACGGCATCATCAAAGGCACTACAACAAAATGGCAGTAGAAAAAAAATTGGTTATGTAGCCTATAAGAAAGCAAAGAAAAGAAAATGGGAACCTCATTTCTAACTTTCAGTTCCCATCCTCCCAAGTTATCACTCCCATCATCCCAAGAAGAAAAAATGCCGAAAAAACTGAGTAACGGCTCTTCTTAGGTCCCTCATAGGTCACAGGGCAAACCTCTGCTTTGAAATCTGGAGAGATGGGTGCATACAGAGGAAAACAGCTTATGGGGAACAGAAGCTCCTGGAGAATTTAAATTCCTAGGGGCCCAGTTTTGGGGGTCCCCCAGTTACACAAGTTTTATCTTTTATTTACACCCAGAACATTCACTTCTCAGCCACACAGGCCTATTCTCAAAGGAAACTTCCAGAGCCTCTCTGATCTAGGGTAAGGGCAATTAGACAAGTGGAACCAACTCTAGCCTTCCTATCTCACATAAGTTGAGGGGAAAACAGCTGATAAACACTTCTGAAGGGGGCACTCCATGGACTCAGGTCCCCTGAAAAACAAAAACAACCAAAATTCAAGCAGAAAAAGGCTGGATATTTAATCATAAGATGATAGAGTGTCTCTGCTCGCCAGCGCCTCACCACCACCTCAGTAGGGCCCCAGCATAATCACAGTGAATTACAACTGAGAAATCTGCAAGACACAGACTCTATTTAAAAAGAAGTTTCCACGGAAACTCAGAGACACAAGGAGGAAAAAAGCAAGGACCCCGGAGGCAACGGAAGCCTCTGACACTGAAGCTGCTGCAGCATTAACACAGCCTAACCTCCGGCTGGTAAACAGAGAACCTCAGACGGAGCGCGAAAGCCGACTCACTTCAGCTCCTATTGCCTGACCTGCCATGTCTGACTTTCAAAAAAAGAAATTACAGGCATGATAAAAGCCCAGGGAAAAATATTCATTCTGCAGAGACTGAAACAAGTGCCAGAATCAAACTCAGGTATGACACAGGTGTTGGAACTACCAGGCTGCGGGTTTCAGTAACGATGATTAAGATGCTAAGGGATCTAATGGAAAAAGCAGTACATGCAGCAAGAGACGGGTGATGTAAGCAGGGAGATGAGACTCATCGTAAGCATTTTCATCTCTCTGCTTGCATCGCCGGGAAGTACTGTAAAAAATGCAACAGAAGTGAAGGATTTTTTTTTTTTTAGGATTTTTTGATGTGGACCATTTTTTAAGTCTTTATTGAATTTGTTACAATAGTGCTTATGTTTTATGGTTTGTTTTTTTGGCCATGAGGCACGTGGGATCTTAGCCCCCCAGCCACGGGCCAGACCCACATCCCCTACGCTGGAAGGCAAAGTCTCAGCCACTGGATCACCAGGGGAGACCTGTGAAGGGTGCTTTCGATGGGCAAGTCAGGAGACTGAACACGGTCGAGGAAAACCACTGAGCTTGAGAAATGTCGGAAGACACTCCCCAAACTGAAATACGAAGAGAAAGATCGGTGGGGAGAAACGAGGAACAAAACGCCCAACAGCTGTGGGATCATTACACAAGGTGCAAAGTGTCGTGTAATGGGAAAACAGGGAAAGAAACAGGAAAAACAGAAGGGAGATTTAAAGTAACAGTGGCTGAGGACCTTTCAAAATTAATGACATGCACCAAACTACAACTACAGGAGAACACCAAGAAGGATACGTACCAAGCCGTCTACACCGAAGCAAACCAGGCTCCAACCGCGGAAAATCAAAGAGAGAAAAGTCCTGAAAGACGACAGAGGAAGGAAACACTTTACCTAGAGAGGAATGAGAACGAGAATTTACCTCACAGATCTCTTCACAAACCATGCAAGCCAAAAAGAATGGAGTGGAATGTTTAATGTGTTGAGGAAAAAAAAAAAAGACTTCCAGCCTTGAAACTGTATCTAGTGAAGTTATACTTAAAAAATTAAGAAGAAACACTTTCTCAAACAAACAAAAAATGAGGAATGTATTGCCAGTAGACCTACCTTGCTAAGAAATGCTAAAAAGAAATCCTTCAGAGAGAAGTAAAATGATTTTTAGAGCAGAAACTCAGATCTGCATAAAAAGGGAAGGCCCATAGAGAAGAAATAAGTGAAGAGAAAAGTTTAAAATATTTTACTATTCTTAATTGAGCTGAAAGATAATTTCAAAATAATAATAGCAACAATCAACTGGGTGTTTTCAACTAACAGAGAAGGGAAATGCATGACACCAATGTTATCACAGAAACTGGGAATGCTCTGTGGTAAGGATGAAGTGTAGTGTCATCTGCAGGGAGGCTTGGACTAGCTGTACATGCACATTGAAACCACTGAGACATTTCTTAAAGGAAACATAATTCACATGCTAATAGAGGAGTAAATTGAATCACATAAAATGCTTAATTCAGGTGGCAAAAGCAGGAGAAGCAACAAAGACACCCCCCCACAAAAATAAGAGACAGAGAGAGAACAGGTGTGAATGAAAGACAATTACAAATATGGTGGGGCTTCCCAGGTGACTCAGTGGTAAAAAATCCACCTGCCAAGCAGGAGACGTGGGTTTGATCCCTGGGTTGGGAAGATCCCCTGGAGGAGGAAATGCCGATCCACCCCAGCATTCTCGCCTGGAGAGTCCCATGGACAGAGGAGCCTGGCGGGTGACAGTCCATGGAGGTGCGAAGACTCGGACACAACTCAAAGAAATAACAAAATAAATACGATAGTTACACAACCCAACTGTAGAAAGTTATACTCAAGAAATCTCATTTCCTATCCCAGTCCCCTAAACCTTTTAGGAAACTGTTTTCATTAACTTTTGCTTTTGTTTCCTGTATTGCTTTACAGAAAAAAAAAAAATCACATACATACAAAACTCAGCATATTATAACACTCTTTTGAACTTTGTTTTTTTTACTTAACAATATATTCTGGAACAGTGGACATGGAACAACAGACTGGTTCCAAATAGGAAAAGGAGTATGTCAAGGCTGTATATTGTCACCCTGCTTATTTAACTTATATGCAGAGTACATCATGAGAAATCCTGGCCTGGAAGAAGCACAAGCTGGAATCAAGATTGCCGGGAGAAATATCAATAACCTCAGATATGCAGATGACACCACCCTTATGGCAGAAAGTGAAGAGGAACTAAAAAGCCTCTTGATGAAAGTGAAAGAGGAGAGTGAAAACGTTGGCTTCAAGCTCAACATTCAGAAAACGATGATCATGGCATCTGGTCCCATCACTTCATGGGAAATAGATGGGGAAACAGTGGAAACAGTGTTAGACTTTATATTTTTGGGCTCCAAAATCACTGCAGATGGTGATTGCAGCCATGAAATTAAAAGACGCTTACTCCTTGGAAGAAAAGTTATGACCAACCTAAATAGCATATTCAAAAGCAGAGACATTACTTTGCCAACTAAGGTCCATCTAGTCAAGGCTATGGTTTTTCCTGTGGTCATGTATGGATGTGAGTTGGACTGTGAAGAAGGCTGAGCACCGAAGAATTGATGCTTTTGAACTGTGGTGTTGGAGAAGACTCTTGAGAATCCCCTAGACTGCAAGGAGATTCAAACAGACCATTCTGAAGGAGATCAGTCCTGGGTGTTCATTGGGAGGACTGATGGTGAAGCTGAAACTCCAGTACTTTGGCCACCTCATGCAAAGAGTTGACTCATTGGAAAAGACTCTGATGCTGGGAGGGATTGGGGGCAGGAGGAGAAGGGGACGACAGAGGATGAGATGGCTGGATGGCATCACCAACTCGATGGACGTGTCTGAGTGAACTCCGGGAGTTGGTGATGGACAGGGAGGCCTGGCGTGCTGCGATTCACGCGGTCGCAGAGTTGGACACGATTGAGTGACTGAACTGAACTGAACTGATATTCTGGAAATCACTATCAACTCTTAGGGATTTTCCACATTGTTTTTTCTAGAGGCCTAGTAATCTATTGCATTTCTAATTTATCCAATCCATCTTCTATGGATGGGTAATTAGGTTGTCCCTGATATTTTGGCATTAGAAACGAGACTGCAATAACTGCCTCACATCAAGTCATTTCACATTTGTGGAGATGTGTCTTCAAGGTGAAATTGGTGAGACAAACAGTAGATGCTTGGTATTTGGCTGAACACTGTCCAGTTCCCTACAAGGGGGTGGTCACTCTGCACCCCACTACATCTTCCCCTGGGGGCTTCCCAGGTAGCTCAGGGGGTAAAGAATCTGTCTGCAGTGGAGGAGATGCGGAAGACTTGGGTTTGATCCTTGGTTGGGAAGATTCCATGGAGGAGGGCATGGCCACCCACTCCAGTATTCTTGCCTGGAGAATCCATGGACAGAGGAGTCTGGTAGGCTACAGTCCTTGGGGTTGCAAAGAGTCAGACATGACTTAGCAGGCATGCACACATCTTCCCCTGGAGTGTTACTCAGTTGTTCTTAAATTTTTATTAAAATGAAAGATAAGAAATGATACTTCAGTGCACGTTTAATCACACATCTTATTGAGGGTAAAGTTGAATACTTTTCATTTGTCTGAAAGGGCTATTTGTGTATTGATTTTTATGAAGTATGTGGTTATATCTTTTGCTCCATTTTTCAGTCAAGTTTGTGGGCTTTCATCCCTCCCTTTAAAAGGCTTTTTATATTTAGGAATATTAACCCTTTATCTGTAATGTAAGTTATACTCCTCTCCCCTGGCTTCTCATTTGTTGTTTTTTTACTCGGCTTACATTGATTTTTTTAATCATAAAAGGTATATATTTTTCATGCAGTCAAATATACCAATCTTTTTATTTATTACATCTAGATTTTTCATCATAATTAGAAAGAGTTTCTCTATAGCCAAGTTGTAAAGGAATTCATCCATAATAAAAAAAAAAAAAAAACACTTGTGCAGTTTCATTGTTTACATTAGACTTCTAATCCATTTTGAATTTATTGTAGCATATGATATGAGAAATGGATTAACTTTTGATTCTATGTCCAAACACATATCCCAAAACTGTTTATTTAAAAGTTTGTCTTGAGAAAGACAAATACTGTATGATATCACTTATATGTGAAACCTAAAAAATACAACCAACTAGTGAATATAACCAGAGAAGGCAATGGCACCCCACTCCAGCACTCTTGCCTGGAGAGTCCCAGGGACGGGGGAGCCTGGTGGGCTGCCGTCTCTGGGGTCGCAGAGTCGGACACGAACTGAAGCGACTTAGCAGCAGCAGCAGCAGCAGCAGCAGCGGTGAATTTAACAAAGCAGCAGCCAACTCATAGATCTAGAGAGCAAAGCAGTGGTTACAGTGGGGAGAGGGAAAGGGGGGAGGGCAACATTAGGTAGAGGATTAAGATGGACAAGCAAAGAGTTTGTAAAATAAGCCACAGGATATATTCTACAGAGAATATACCCAATATTTTATAATAGCTATAAATGGAGTATCTGCTAAGTCACGGCAGTCGTGTCCGATTCTGTGTGACCCCATAGACAGCAGCCCACCAAGCTCCCCCGTCCCTGGGATTCTCCAGGCAAGAACCCTGGAGTCGGTTGCCGTTTCTTCTCCAATGCATGAAAGTGAAAGTGAAGCCGCTCAGTTGTGTCCGACTCAGCAACCCCATGGACTGAAGCCTACCAGGCTCCTCCATCCATGGGATTTTCCAGGCAAGAGTACAACCTTTAAAAATTGTAAATCACTATGTTATATACCTGTAACTACTATATTTTACAGCAACTATACTTGAAAACAACAAAAAAGAAGTCTATCCTATCCCCCATGATTTGAGATATCACATTAACCACATATAAATATTCATATGTCCTTGTATCTATTTCTGAACAATTTCCTACCATTCTTTCTACCTCTTTATGCACCGAAACAACACTCTTGGTTATAGAGGCTATATAATGTGTTTTAATATCTTGAAGAGTCATTAGCCTTTATTGCCCTTTTTGTGACTTTCCTATTTTTGCATGTTTATCTTTCTATTTGACCACTCAAATCAACTTGTGTAGTTTCAGGGGAAAAATTTTGGTATTTTTATGAAGGACTGACATCTTCATGACATTGAGTCATCCTGTACAAGAATAAGAAATGTCTTTCCATTTGCTCAAGTTTATTTTTGAAGAAAGACATTGGATCCTTAATTAGAAATTTCACATCTTGTGCTGAGTAGGATAAATACAAATGAACTCACTCAGATGATTCTAGTGAAACTGCAGAGTATTACGGATAAGCAGAAAAAGATTCATAGCTGCCAGGGAGAGGGTACTGATTGCCCACAAAGCAAAGACAATTAGGAAGAATCTCATCAGCAACATGAGATACCATAAAACTGCTAAGCAAAAAAAAAAAAAAAAACAACAGTCAGTCTAGAATAATATACCCAGATAAGCTATCATTCAGAGGTAAGGGCGAACTAAAGATATTTTCACATATAAAATGATTAAAAGAGTTCATTTCCACAGATGGCCCCACCCTCACATGAGAAAGCTACTAAAGGATGTCCTCCGGAAGAAAGAAGTGAAAGAAACAGAGACAGAGTGTGACATGGGAAGCTCGAGTGAACAGAAACACACTTAAGGAATTTGGTAAGTCTTGGTTAATTACTGAGTGTAAGAAAAGCTACTTCTGTGTTCACAAAAGATAAATACGAACTTCTATAGAACGGCAACATGCAAACCGGGAGGGAAGAGGCTGAATTCGCTAAAGCCCTTTTCTTGCTTGGAAGAACGGAGACACCGTATGCTGCTTCCGCTGCTAAGTCACTTCAGTCGTGTCCGACTCTGTGCGACCCCACAGACCGCAGCCCACCAGGCTCCCCCATCCCCAGGATTCTCCAGGCAACACTGGAGTGGGGCGCCATTGCCTTCTCCAAGACGCTGTATACCTTTAGGCTTTTGAGAAAAGTATCTATGTTTAAGATTTTGTGAGTAACAAAGGAGAACAGAAACATAAGCTGTCATTTCCATCACAGTGAAAGACACAAACGAAAATAAAGACAGCTCATCAGTACATAGGAGAAAGGGAGGGGCAGGAACACGGCAAACGGGAAAAAATACAAAATCAGATGACAGAAGTAAATCCTGATATATCAGCAATCACAATAAATGTGATTGGGTTAAACTCACATATTAAATATCAAGTTGGATTTAAAATAGACTTACACATTGCTTGTAAACCGGAGACACACTTAAACCAACGACTCAGAAAGGTTAAGACCATACGGTGGCTGTTAATCTTTGCACACCCTGTAGCTGCTTTTATTATTCTTATCCCCAGGACAGAATTTTATTTCGGAAAACAGCAACTTGTTAAATAGGCCCATCATTCCGGCCTGTTGATGAGTCTGACTCTGTCCTGCTTCATGACATGTCCCTCTTTGATAAGCCTTGAATAACTTCAGAAAAAGGCTAAGAAAAGAGTCCTAAAGCAATCCACTAGAGACACCAACTCCTTACTTGTCCTTATTTGGGCACTTTCATTCTCTAAGTTGCAAAGTCACCTGGCCATCTTCATCCAATTTCCCCAGCTTATCCAGATATCTTACTATGCCAAGGCTTTGACTGCCAAGATGCAGCGAGAACTTGTGTTAATAACAGACTTAACCACATCACAAGTTGTTTTGTTGTAAAGCCCCAAACAGCTTAAACCCCTTTCTTAAACTGGAGAAGGCAAACATCAGCTGACAGAGGATACTGTGTTCCTGCTGCTTAATTAGCACATCCTGTACTTCAAAAATGCCTCTGATGTCAGTACTTTTGTTTTCCGTTTACAGTAATTGAGAAATGAAGGCTCCAAGTCAAGAAACAGTGTCAGAACAAAAGCCATTCCTGCCCTTACCAGTCACTCAGCGTGTTTAAGCGGAGCCGTCTTAAAAAGTTCACTGAGAAGTCCGGGCAAAGCACACCAGTGGCCGCACCTGTCTCTTTCAGCTGATACAGGAATAATTAATTACATGAAAATGACTTCCATTGGAGGTTAATTTATTTTGGCTGACAGTCACATACATACACAGATACGTCTTATGCCGCAGTAGAGCAGAGCTTTATTTAGAACATTTTATTTATATCTTGGGTGATTTCATTCCTAAGAAATTGAGGGAGAGGAGGAGGAGACGGTGCAGAATGCGAGAAGGGAAGGTTTCTCACCATTTTTTTTTTAATAAAAGGGGAAATAGGGCAGTGTCACAACTAAGAAACTGATTTTCCTTCCAGGGTGCAGTAGAACTTGGGACACATCAAAAGAGGGGGTCAGATGTGTGTTGGGGGCAGGGGAGCGGGGGAGGGTGAGGGCAGGGGTGGTGGGACCTGCCAGGTCTTTATGTGTTTACTTTCTCCCGAGAGGTTGGGCCAGAGGCCAAAGCTGCCACAATGCTGTGCTCGAAGGAAACGCAGTACGAACGCAGGGCCTCGGATCAGCCCACACCACCGCACGCGCGCAGGCACAAACACACACACATGCGACCCCAGCCTCCCGGGACAGGGCCTCAGATCATCTCACCTCCCCCTACGCGTGCACGCGCGCACACACACACACACACACACACGCGACCCCAGCCTCCCTGGGACCCGGGACAAAGCCTCAGATCAGCTCACCCCCGCCCCGCCCCCACACGCACATGACCCCAGCCCCCCTGGGAGCCGGGACAGACCCATCTTTCCAAACAACGGCTAAACTTTGTTGTGGGTTTTGTTATGTGCTAGTCACTTCACACGCATTATCTCATTCCATCCTCACCCCAGCTCTGAGCAAGCGGGTGCTTTCATCGTCACCATTTATGGATGGGGAAACTGAGGCTCACAGAGTTAGGGAATTTGCTCAAAGCGGCACAGCCAGCAGCAGTGGAGCCGGGTTCTGAACCGAGGACTGGAGCGGACTCTCCCCATCCATACCTGTCGCCAGAGCACACACTGCTTCTCTGTCATCACCGTTATTATTACCATCGAGACAAGTGGTCCCACACCTCTGGAAGATCTTGTGGATTCCTGGGGTGTATTTCTCAATACGTGTGCTGGGTATTTAAATTTAGGCACGGACAGCATCATCACCTCTGGGGGGTCAGGGGAGCTTTAGCAGACCCTCTGCCTCACTGGCACATGCAGAGAACAAAGTGAGGCGTGAGAGGACACTGTCTTTAATAACCACCGTGCAGGCCCCCTCCTCATCGGTGCTGGTTGTTACCATCAGCCACAGACTTCCTTCACTCTCCCGGGGCGTTGGTCACAGCGGCGCATCAGCTCAGGCTCCCGGGAGCCCGAGCCGCCAGCTTGTCATAATAACACTAATATCACCATTTCCATCAATACTCTCCACTCGTTCATCGCTTACTGCAGCCAGGATCTGGGTTCAGACACCCCCTCCCCGATTTCACCTCCACCACTAACTAGCTTTGCGATCTGGGGACAAGTCATGTCCCTTCTCTGAACTTCATTTTCTCTTGGGTACAATGAGGCTAGTGATGCCCATTTAAAAGCGAACGCTTGTTTGGTGGTGACTGTACATGCGTGATGTATTCACACACACGGTTTCATTCATTCTCGCAAGAGCCCGTCAGGCAGACACTCTCAGGATGCCCACCCTCAGATGAAGAAATAGAAACTTACAGAGGGGACTGAACCTACAAAGGCCACAGCTTACTAAATGGTCGAGTAGGGATCTAAATTAACTTCAGGGTGACTCCAAGGCCCCAGCTTTTAGTCATCACACACCTCCAGGGTTTTTGTAAAAACTAGATACAATGTGTACGAAGGGCTTAAGCTGGTGCCCAGCACATAGTAGGACAGAGTCGTCGACACGTTACCGTCTCCAGGGTGAACCTCGGATCACAGGCTCCGCAGGCGGCAGCCACAGGAACACCCCCTCCTAGGCAGGTTGAGGAGAGAGTGAGTCGCCTGCAGACAGAGGGTCACCAAAACTGATACTCATCTGATTTTAAATAGGTACCTATTTTACAGCAAAACAAAGCCAAAACCTGTTCCACCAGACTGCCCGGTTCCCTTACACAATAGCTATCTTAATGAAATCTTGAGTTCATTTAACTCCATCTGAGAGCCTGTTGAAAGGAAAATCCAGGTTCCCAGCCCCGGGCCAGAAAGAGTGCGCTGAGTGACCAGCCCACGTGTCTCAGCAAAACCTGGCCCTGACTTCACAGCCGGTAATCCTTCCACTCCAGCTGCCAGGAATGGGGAAACAATCATTTATGGGAAAGAAGAGGGTGCCGCCTTGGAGCTCTGAGCGTGGTGGAGGGTTGTAGAGAAAGGCCTGCTGTGGCTTCTGGCTGCCTGGGTTGAAACCCCAGCTCGGTAACAACGCTCCTGTGCCTCAGCCTCCTGCTCTGTGAAATGGGAAAAGTAAGATACCTACCCCTGGAGGATTGACGCTTGGATCGGACGAATCAGTCCTGCCACGTTAATAAACAAGGATGTCACAGTCATCAGCTATTCCGGCCCTCCAAATGTGAGCTTCTGAATCCAGAAACTGAAAATGTCAGTGGCTCAGCTGTGTCCGACTCTTTACGATCCTATGGACTGTAGCCTGCCAGGCCCCTCGGTCCATGGAACTCTCCAGGCAAGAATACTGGAGTGGATTGCCATTTCCTTCTCCAGAGGATCTTCCCAACCCAGGGATCAAACCTGGGTCTCCCACGTTGCAGGTGGATTCTTTACCATCTGAGTCACTGGAAAGAAACAGAAATACCTGTGACGTGGCAGCTGTCAGATGGCTGCCACTCCCTATGATGAGGACTGAGGAGCTCAGGATGTGAAAAGCTGAACCGCAGGAGGCTGACCGTAGGGTGCTGGCCCCAGGATGCTGGCCCCGGGATGCTGACCACGGGATGCTGGCCCC
>NW_024070186.1:196990623-196990969 GCF_014754425.2 Oryx dammah
TGGCCCCGGGATGCTGACCACGGGATGCTGGCCCCGGGATGCTGACCGCAGGATGCTGGGAGCAGGATGCTGACTGCAGGATACTGGCCCCGGGATGCTGGACGTGAAAAGCTGAACCCCAGGATGCTGACCGCAGGATGCTGGCCCCAGGATGCTGACCACAGGATGCTGGCCCCAGGATGCTGGCCCCAGGATGCTGGACGTGAAAAGCCGAACCGCAGGATGCTGGCCCCAGGATGCTGGACATGAAAAGCCGAACCCCAGGATGCTGACTGCAGGATGCTGGCCCCAGGATGCTGACCGCAGGATGGTGGCCCCAGGATGCTGGCCCCGGGATGCTGACCGC
>NW_024070186.1:196990979-197034735 GCF_014754425.2 Oryx dammah
ACCGCAGGATGGTGGCCCCAGGATGCTGGCCCCGGGATGCTGACCGCGGGATGCTGACCGTGGGATACTGGTCCCAGGATGCTGACCGCAGGATGCTGGCCCCAGGATGCTCAGAGGCACACGAAAGGAACAGTTCCAGTGGGCCCAGACTCTTGCGTCTTCCCATACACAGAAAAGCGCTACATTCTTTAACTTGGGATACCTGGTTTTCTTTTCTGATGCTCAGACTACCTGCCCCTTGTTGCAAACTTCTGTGTAAACTGGCTCCTCGCCCCACCTCCTTGGAACAGTTTTCAGGTCACTTGAGACGCTGTCTCCCGCATGGAGTCCTAAACATTCACACCAGATGAGACCTAACTCTCCACTTCTAGGCTGTGACTACTTTTTTAAGTCGACATGTGTAATGTGTTTCCAGCAGCACCTGGCGCGTAGTTACACCCATGGGCCTCTCAATAGCTATACTATTTATCATGATAATGATCACAATGAATGTTAGCTTCACTGTCAGATGGAAATAGGTTTCAACCCTCCACATCCTGTGGCAGCCCAGCTCCTAGAAATACTGTTTCAGGCAGATTTGCACAGTCAAGAAGACTTAAGTCAACAGGCTTGAGATTTGCAAGTCTGCTGTTGGGGTTTTGCACCAGAGCGTGGTGGGGGACGGGGATGGGGGGAGGGTCAGTGTCTGCTGTTGGGGACAGAGCTGGTGGGAGATTAAGGTGAAAGAGGTTAGGAGAGGGGCAGAGGCTGAGGGTCCCCTCCTGACAACGGGGCCTGAGATGGGGTCCGGATGCAGACTTCAGGAGGAGACTTCCTCTAACGCCAGGGCAGCCTCTCTGCTCAGCCCCCGCTTCCTACTGCAAACCCTTCCAGAATTTGAGGGACCACCTCAATTGGGGGGGACAGGGTAGAAGGGAAGGTTCTAGAAGGGGTAGGCCCAGAGGACCATCAGATAGTTCTAGGCAAAGACGACAGTATTCTAAACTATTCATACACCATGAAAGTGTTTTAGGTGAACCCCCCAGGGGTGGCAAAGCTGAATTTTACCTGAGTCCTGTGCTCTGAGAAAACAGCAGGGTTAAGAAATCCCCCACCCTCTCGAGTTCTGGAAACAGCTCACTGAAAAGAAACACCCTCCCCCAGTATGACCTGGATAAGACTCAAGGGTGCAGATGCAGCCATGAGGCCAGACTCAGACCCTCTCCCCACAAATCCCTATCTTCTGCTTCATAGATGATTCGCTGGATTGCTTGTCTAGCTGATCACACAGAACCAACCCGTTAACAGAGCTTGCATTCACTTTCTCTCCATGTGGGTCCCTGAACTCTGGCCATCCTTATGTGAGTGAGGCCAGCGAACCCGCAGATGGGCGCCTCCCCTCCTGGGAACAGGGTGGCCTCAGGGGAAGGCGCTCTCTGATTTGCTGCCGCAATCTCCCTCCCACTCCCGTTAGAATGACTCCCCCACAAGGCTTCTTCCTGGCCTTGCTGACTCTTTTAAAATAGTTATTTACTTGGCTGTGCTGGGTCTTAGTTGTGGCATGGGGGATCTAGTTCCTTGACCAGGGATCAAACCTGGGGCCCCCTGCGTTCGGAGCACAGAATCTCAGCCACTGGACAGCCAGGGAAATCCCACTTACTCTTTTCTGTAAGAGAAAAACCTCACGATGCTCACGGATCTGTGGTCAGTTCCCCCAGACTGCAAGGATCCCCCTGCCCCACCTCCCTGCTCACAACGATCCCGCCAGATAAAAGTCTTGCATAAGAGATGCAGACCTGTTTTTTATTGGACAGAGACGGAAACCTCGGCGTGGGGTCTCTGAAGAGTTATGGTTTTCTAGACAGCTAAGGCCTGTCTCTGCTCCTGGCGGCTTTCTCGATCTTTAAGACGCAGAGGACCCCGCCCGCGGCCTGGTCTCCCCGAGGAGCTGTGTTTGCACGGTGCCTCTGGGAGGTGGGCACCTGCTCATCTCTCCTCTCCTGGAGCACCCCCTCCTTTTCCACGTGGCTCCTCTGTCCTCTCTCTGCCTCCTCCTGTCTCAGCCACTCCAGGACGTCAGCCAGAACTTGGTGAGCAGGCCGCCCACATGCCCCACGGCCTTGCAGCCTGGAGCCCAGGGCAGCAACCAGCTTCCCTCCACGTTTCCTGCGCAGGGAATCCCACCAGGTCTTTCATCGACTTCTGTCACCCTCTGCGTTGGCTGCACGAGGTCAAGTCCCTACGTCTGGCCCCACCTGCCCAGCCAGGTGAGGTCATGTGAGCAGGGCAGCAGGCAGCATCCTCTTCAGAGGGGACACAGGTGGGGCCAGTGGCGATGGGTGTTTCCTTCCCCGCCCCTCAAGGAGGCTTCGAGAAAGCCAAGAGGCCTCTTAGTAACTAAAATGAACTCTTCTTTAAAAGCAAGTGGGAACCTAACCTCAGCTACTTTATTTGCTCATTTCTCCACTTTCCCAGGACATCACTGTTTAATATTTTTTTCTATTTTACATGATGCATGGAGAATAACTTAAAGTGACTTTGCACAGCACTGACTCCCCTACAAAATTCTGCAGTTTGACCACCAGCCCCAGTAAAAGGAAATCTGTCCACCACCTTGCTCGGTCTGGAGTAATTCTTTGTTCTATGTAAAAAAAAAAAAAAATTCTCTATATTTTTGCTGGCACTGCGGCAAACAGAAACCCTTTTTTCTTTTTTTAGTTTCAGCGGCTCAGGATGCTACACCGTGCGTGGATGTGGAGGAGAACGGCTCACTGAGGGTGCTGGCGGTGTGGTCTGTTGAATAATATAAAGGCAGCGCCAGAGAGAAGCAGTGAGGACGAGCCACAGGGAGGAGCGGCCCTGGAGGGACCAGATCAGAGAGTCCCAATTAGGGGCTCGCCAACAGTGGTAAGCGCCGTGTCCAGGACTGACCGCTGATAAGGATGTCCCGGATAATTAAAATGTCAGGGCTCCCTGGTTCCTCCGGATTGATCATCCGGCCTGGGAGGTAACACTTGTCCGCTGGTCAGTTCCTGCTGATAAGAAACTCTGCCTGACAGTTACTGAGGTCTTTGATAAATAAAATATATAGGAAAACAGATGAATTATTACTTAATAAATGCAGTGTTGTTGGGGAAGCTTTCAGAGCGCACAGGCCCTGCGCTGGCAGCCAGCGGATCATGGCCAGTGGTTGGGCGTCTTCTACTCGGGTCTGCACAGGATTCGGGGATTCGTTTTACTCATTTACAATATTAGAAAACAGAGGTCTCTCTCTCTCTCTCTCACTCACACACACACACACGCTCCCCTCAAATCCAGACCTGTGCCTTCGCCTGGGAACCGGCCCTGTGTCCAGGTGGGGGTCAGCGAGTGGCTGAGGCCAAGTGCCGGCCACTGCCCACCGATGGGCTCGTGGGCACCGCCCCCTCCCCGCGCTGGCGACAGAGCAGGCACTTGGGCCGCGTCCGCTGTCTCCCCTCGTCTGGGGAGGAGAGGGGCTGGAACAGGTCAGCGTGTGTATCAGGGTGGGTTGCTTTTTTGTTTGTTCTCCTCCTGTTTTACTCATTGACTTGATCCGCTGGCCTTTTCAGGTGAGGGGTCAGCACACAGTGACACCTGGCCCAACACTTGTTTCCCTAAATAAAGATTCTTTAGAACGCCGCACGCTCAATCGTCTGCAGACTGCCCGTGATGGAGCTCACGTTTCAGCAGCAGAGACGAGCAGCTGCACGGGGCCTGTCTGGCCCACAGCGCCTAGAATATCTACAATTTGACCTCAGCAGACAAAGTGTGCTGCCTCGGCTCTTGGCACTTGAGCTTCTGGCCCTTGGGGAAGTGACTCACCCGACTGGCTGTTTAACCATGGGCAAATGACTTAAATTCTGAGCTTCAAGTACCCCATCTCTAAAATGGAACAGTATGAGATTCTGTTCCATAGGATTGTTGGGGGATTAAATGAGATGAAATATGCCTGGCACGCAGTGCGGGCAGGCTTTTCAATACATGTTATCTACTGTTATTAGTCAAAACACTGGTTCTCAAAGGGTAAAAATAACAAAAGTTACTCCATGTGTTTATTTAATGTTGAGAGAAGTGACGTGGGAATTTCAGGACACTCCAGAGACTTCATCCTCCCCCCAAACCAAAGGGCTCCAGGCGCCTCTTGGCCGAGTCAGTGGTGGGAAAAACACCATCTACAGCACGACTTGGCTCCAGAGAGGAAGGTGATTAAGAAACACGCTGGGGGCAGCCGGCTGGCCGAAGCGTGCTCCAGGGGCTGCATGTCTGCAGCTCCACGTCCCAGGTTTGCACAAAACTCTAGAGAAACTGGTAAGCAAGCAGGCATCCTGCCAGCCTTATTCAGAGCCTCAGGTGGGTCCGCTGGACCTCCATGCCCACACACCAGGAAAGCCGGTCCCAAGAAGGAAGGGAGGGGGGCGTTACTCTTGGCAGTGGGTCAGGACTGTGGAGGAACCAAAATGACTGAATAGATGGTCTCCTGTCTTTTAGCCTAGCTTGAGTGCTCAGCTGCTGTCGTGTCTGACTCTTTGTGACCCCATGGACTGTAGCCTGCCAGGCTCCTCTGTCCCAGGCAAGAATACTGGAGTGGCCTGCCATTTCCTCCTCTACTATTAACCTAGACTGAGGCCACAATTCCTGGGCCCAGAGCCCAGAAGAGGACTACCTTACAAATCGGTTCTCTACTACGGGCAAGTTGGATGACTCACGCTCACCCTCACCTTTGACCCTCAAACAACCTGTTGGGGTTGGCACCTTTGCCAACTTCAACTGATGGAAGGAGAAACTGAGGCTCAGAGGGATTACAGAACTTACCCCAAATCACACAGACTCAAGGTGGCAGAGCTGAGACCCAGACACTGGAGGTGCACAACCCTTTGTCTACCTGGAACAGGGAGGAAGAACCCATGAGACCCAGATCATCCTGGCTGATAACACTGGGGCCACTCCAGGGGGTAGCCCTGTCCCACGCCCCTAAGTAAGGGTGACCATCCTGAATGCCTATCCCTACCCACTCAGGCCCCCTTTGTGACTTGCTCCTTCCCTCCCAGTTTCGGCACTTTTTTCCCTTTTGTGATCGTTTTCCTGGACATGGTGCTTGCAGACACCACCCTTGTCCTAGCCACGAACCTTACTACATTCAATTATCCTGGTTTATTAGGCTCTTTAAAGCTACTTTACTGCTCTCTCCTTGCCATGACCCTAATCTTCACTTTTCCTCTCGCTTTCTCCTGGGTTATTGATCGTCAAGAGAAGGTTGCCACAGACTCAAAAGAAACAGGGAACTAGGCAAGAGAAGGCTGATCTCTGGCTGTGAAGTTTGCTTTTGCCAACATTAAATTGATAGATGGAGGGCCTCCACTATTTCTCCTGTCTCTTCTCAAGCTACATCTTACCAGACTCTAGTTTCAGAAATAACAAATCATTATAATAAAATTCTCTACTAGCATCAGAGTCTCCAGTGTACTTTCATATACACGTACATCTTAGTTAATTCTCAGAACGGTTCCAGATGGCAGGCAGAGTAAGTGTTATTATGTTAATAGCCATTTTGCAAAGAAAGAATAGAAAGGTCCTCTCACACCTGAACTTCCAGCTCAGGATGAAGCTGAGAGGCCCACGCCTCCCAGTACTCCTCCTCACAACTGAAGACCCCGGGGCATGACAGAGCGAAGAAGCACAAGAAGCGCCTCCGCCTCTGGCTGTGTGCCTGCAGCAACACAGCAGTGGGATTCACGTCCCCACTTCTCCCATCCCTGTGTCGGGGGAGCCTAGCAGCGGGGCTTAGAGACGGAAGACTGCACAAGCTGTTCTCCGCTTTCACTGCAAAGGTGTCTGCAGAGCCAAGGGGAAAGCAAGCTGCTGCCAACCCAGCCGCAGCGAGGTGGCCAGAGTCGGCAGTCACTTCAGCCAGGATGGCACGGGGGCTCAGCTGGGAACTGGCCACACAGCCTGTCCACCCTCATGCTGCTTCCCAAAGAGGAGACTGCCTGCTCGAGAGAAAACTGGAATAGGACTAGGGCCTCATAGTATAATACTCCCAATGACCGAGACAGAACGGAAAAGTCACCCTTCTTACCAAGAACCAGGAAAATCACAACTTGGGTGAAAAAATAGACAGTCGACAGGCATCCTACAGAAATGAATGGGAGTTTGGAATCGCCGAGACTCTAAGAGCAGCCATCATAAAGAGGCTCAAGGAGCAATTACAAACTCTTTTGAAACAAATAAAATAGAAACTCTCAGTGAAGAAACAGAAGTTATTTTTTTAAAGCCAAATGGACATTTAAAAACTGAAAAATACAATAACCAGGAAAAGACCTCACAGGATGGGCCCAATAGAAGAGTGGAGATGACAAAGGACAGAATCAGCAAACTTGAGGTTAGAGCAATAAAATTCCCTAGTCTTAATAGAAACATAAAATAAGTTGAAAAAGAAAAGATTCTCAGGGACTTTGAGACAGTGAAAAAGGATAAATATTCATAGCTTTTGAGCCCCAAAAGAAAAAAAAGTGGGACTGAAAAAGTATCCAAAGAAATAATGGCTGAAAACTCGCCAAATTTGGAGAAAGACAATAAACTATAGATTCAAAAGGCTGACTAATCTCAAATAGAATAAGTGTAAAGAAATACACATAAAAATTACACATCTGCAAATTAAGACAAAGAAAAAATATTAAAAAACATTGAGAAGCAGCACATTGCTTACATGGGACATCAATTTGAATGATAGCAGATTTCTCATCTCAAACTATGGACCAGGGCCTCATAGCAGAAAGCAGAAAGGTTTTCAACATTTTTCAAGTGCTATAGAAAAAGCTGTCAACTGTGAGTTCTATATTTGGTAAAAATATCCTTCAGAAACCAAGGAAAAGAGAGAGATTCTCAAATGAAAGCAAACCAAGAGAATTTATTGTTGGCAAACATACCCTTAAAGATTAGGTAAAAGAAGTGGTATAAACAGAAGCTTTTTAAAATAGAACTTCTGTTTCTTTACTGAGAATTTCTATTTTTTTCATTTGTTTCAAGAAAGCTTGGTACTTCAGAAAGAAAAAAAGAAGTTTCAAATGAGTAGAAATAGGGATAAATATAACAGACTATTACTTCTCCTGAGTATCTTAAGTTGTATTTCATAACTGAAGCAAAATTATAACATCTGATGTGACTTTCATGTATGTAAGAGATACTTAAGACAATTATATACATAATCGTACATGTATATACACATATGTATGTGTGATATATATATATTCTTTTTCTTAAATGAGGCAGTAATAGAGACCTAAGTGAAAGTAAGCTTACAGTTTACCCAAGTGGTAAAGCAACGATACTAGTAGACTACAAAAAGTTGTGTTTATATAGTGGAATCCCTACAAAAATCAATAACTCTACACAATCTCTCCCAGAAAACAGAAGAGAAAGTAACACTTTAAGCTTATTTTGTGAAGCTAATATTACCCTGACACCAAAACTAGATAAAGGTAAGTAAAAGAAAGAAAAATACAAGCTAGTATCTCTCATGTATTTAGATTAAAACATCATCAACAATAATTTTAGCAAATTGATTTCAATAATATGTAAAAAAAAATTTTATACTATAAGAAAGTGGAATTTTATTCTAGGCTGCAAGTGTGGTTCAATATTCGAAAGTGAATGTAATCTCCCATGCTGCTGCTAAGTCGCTTCAGCTGTGTCCGACTCTGTGTGACGCCATGGACGGCAGCCCACCAGGCTCCTCTGTCCACAGGATTCTCTAGGCAAGAATACTGGAGTGGGTTGCCATTTCCTTCTCCCAATATCCCATACTGACAAGCTAAGGAAGAAAAATCATATGATCTTAACAATTTATGCAAAAAAAAACCCACTACATTCGGCAAAATCCAACATGCGTTCATCACAAAAGCTCTCTGGAGACTAGGGCTAGAGGAAGAGCCTCAACTTGAGGAAACATATACCAAAACCTTTCAGCCAACATTGTATTTAATGGTAAAATACTAAATATTTTTCCCCTAAGATTGGAAACAAAACAAGGATATCTTCTCTCGCCACTTTATTCAACATAGTACTAGAAGTTCTAGCCAGTACAATAAGGCAAGAAAAGGAAATAAAGGTTATATAGCTTGGATGAAAAGAAATGAAAGTGTTGCCATTTACACATGGCCTGATTGCCTATATAGAAAATTCTAGGGAGTCTACCAAACTCGCTAGCAAAGCGTTCAGCAACGTTGTAGGGTGAAAGATCAACTTACAAAAATCGATCACATTTCAACATAATAACAATGAACTGTGAAGAGTGAAACTGGAAACAGTGACAGTTGCTTCAGAGAAAATAAACACTCAGGCGTAAATCTAACAAAGCAGGCACAGCATCTGTATCTTGAATGTTACAAGATACTCACAAAATAGCAGAAAAAGACCCACATAAATGGAGAAATCGACCACATTCATAGTGGGAAGAGTCAATATAGTGAAGATGTCAACTCTTCCCAAACTGATCTACACGTTTAACACAAGTACCATCAAAATCCCACCAAGATTTTTTACAGATAAGATTATTCTACAGTTTCTGGGGCAAAGCACAGGACTTCAAACAGCAAAAATGTTCTAGAAAAAGATTTAACTGGGAGAAATTTCTCCAATATTGAGGGTTACTACATAGTTACCCCTGGAATAGGAAATGGCAACCCACTGCAGTATTCTTGCCTGGGAAATCCATGGACAGAGGGGCCTGGCAGGTGACAGTCCATGGGGTCGCGGAGTCGGACACGACTGAGCACACAGGCAGGCATGTACAGCCACAGTGATCAGAACCGTGTGGATTTGCCAGAGGGATTAGACACATAGGTCAGAGAAATCAAACAGAGCTAGAAACAGACTCACGCAAACACTCAACTGAGTTTAGAAAACAGGAGAAAAGCAATTCAACGGAAGAGGGACAGTCCACGCAATGAGCAGTACCGGAGCCACTTTGCTCTTGTTCAGTTGCTAAGTTGTGTCTGACTCTTTGGTGACCCCATGGGCTGCAGCCTGCCAGGTTCCTCTGTCCATAGGATTCTCCAGGCAAGAATACTGGGGTGGGTTGCCATTTCTGTCTCCAAGAGCAACTGGACGCCTGTAAATAACCACCACAAAATGAACCTCTATCTAAGCCTCACACTTTATACACTTTATACAGAACTAACTCAAAATGGGCCATGGACTTAAAATATACTTACAGTCAATGATTGAACAATGCAGGGGCTTCCCTGGTGGCTCAGTGGCAAAGGAACCTCCTGCTAATGCGGGAGACATGGGCTCTATCCCTGGGTCGGGAAGACCCCCTAGAGAAGGAAGTAGCAGTCCACTTCAGTATTGTTGCCTGGGAAACCCCACGGACAGAAGAGCCTGGCGGGCTACAGTCCACGGGGTCACAAAGCACTGGACACCACTGAAGTGGCTTAGCATACACATTCAACAATGGAGGGCTGGGCGCCAGCCCTCCACCCAGTTGAAAATCCATGGTAATCTACTTATAGACAGCCCTTCATCCAGGAGTTATCTCCATATCCACGGTTTTGTCATCCATGGACTGAACCAGCTGAGCAGGTGTAATCCTGTAGTCTTTACTACTGAAAAAAATCTGCTTGTAGGTGGACCCATGCAGTTCAAACCTGTGCTATCCAAGGTGAGCTGTACACAATTCTTAGAATTAAAATAGGAGAAAGTCTTGACAACATAGGGCTAGACGAAGAGTTTCTTGAAAGCACGTTTAATAGAAGGAACATTTGGTTAATCGGATCTCATCAAAATTAAAACCTTTGCTCCATGAAAGACCCTGTTAAGAGGATGGAAAGACAAGCTATGGACAAGGGGGAAATATTTACAAACCATGTATCTGACAAAGGACTTCCGTCTAGAATGTAAAAAAGATCTCACAAAATTCACAGCAAATAAACACTCCAATTAGAAAATTGGCCAAAAGCATAAACAAACATTTCACCACAGAGGACACACAGAAGGGGAACGGGGCTCACCATCCTTAGCCAGTGAGGAAACGTAATTGTAAAGTCACGATGACCTGTCACTACATGCTTATCCAAAGGCGCAAAGGAAAACCCAAGGTAAGATCAAGTGCCAGTGAGGAGGTGGAGGAAACGAATCACACAGCGGTGGGCACACCAAGCAGTGCAGCCCCTCCGGAAAAGAGTGCGGCAGACCCTCAGAAAATGTGTGCACGCTCGCCATCAGACCTAACCACTGTCCTCCCAGGCGTGCATCCCCGGGAGATGCAAACTCATGTTCACGCTAAAATCTACACAGGAATGGCCACAGCGACTTATTCATAATAGCCCCAAATTGGAGACAACCCAAACGCCCTTCAAAGGGTGGGTGATTAAACAAATGGCAATGTGTCTATACCATGGAATACGACTCCGTAATAAAAGAGAAAAAAGAACAAACAATTCACACATATGATAACCTGGACAGATCTCAAGAGAATTGTGCTAAGTGCCAAAAGTGAAACCTCAAGAGATTACATGGCGTATGATTCCATTTTTATAACTCTCTTGAAATGATAAAATTAGAGGTGAGAACAGATTAGTGGTTGCCAGGGGCTTCCAGGGAAAGCGGGGGGGAGAGGCGGCTCTGGCTATGAGAAGGCAGCACTAGGGGTTTTTTTTTTTTTTTTTCTGACTGCTGCTATGTTTGGCTTATAGGATCTTAGTTCCCTGACCAGGGATTGAAGCCGGGCCCTCTCAGGTGAGGTCGTGGGGTCCTAACCACTGGATCGCCAGGGAATTCCCATGAGAGGTCCTTTTGCTGGAACTGTGTAGACTGTGGTTGACAGTAGTCACACAATACACAGTTATAAAACTGGGTGGAAACACACGTTAACATACACACGTTAACATACACAGGTTAACATACACACGTGGACCTGGGAACGATCTCCTGCTGGGAGGTCGTGGCAGAGTCACACAGGTTGGCCTCATTGGGGGAAGGGAACTGAAGGGTGTGACAGTATTCTGCTTGCTTCTTACCACTATATGCATATTCACTATGGTCTCAAAATAAGTTTTGATAGCAGGTCACAGCTGTGTAATACACAGAGGGGACTCAAAGTTATGACAAAGTTATATCATTCATCAATCCTGATGTTTGCGCTAAATGGAAGACACGATTCTGGGTGAGCCAGGGGGACACAGCTGCTGCTGCTGCTAAGTCACTTCAGTCGTGTCCGACTCCGTGTGACCCCAGAAACGGCAGCCCACCAGGCTCCCCCGTCCCCCAGGATTCTCCAGGCAAAAACACTGGAGTGGGTTGCCATGTCCTTCTCCAATGCATGAAAGTGAAAAGCGACAGTGAAGTCGCTCGGTCGTGTCCAACTCTTTGCCACCCCATGGACTGCAGCCTACCAGGCTCCTCCGCCCATGGGATTTTCCAGGCAAGAGTACTGGAGTGGGGTGCCACTACCTTCTCCAGGGGGACACAGAGCTGGAAACAAAGCCCAGAGCTTGTGCTCTAGCATCTTCCATGGGAAGAAGGAACTGGATTGGTGGGTAAGGAAGATCTTGCAGGCAACGGAGGGAGCCACCAAGACCAGGTGGTGCCAAACACACGATCAGATGTTCCTGGAGGGAACTGAGAAATGCCCAGTGGTGGCCCAGCCACCAAAGGCAATGGGGTCAGACAAGGGGAGGTCTGCAGTGCAGGAGGGCCTGAGGAAGCGTCACAGAAGAGGCAGGACTGAACAAGCGTGAGTGTGGGCTTGGCCCCGACTCACTTCTAGAGACGAGATGACAGCAAGCGTGATGGGCGTCGTTTCTGGGATGAGGACACGGAAGTCCGACTGACATCCTGATAACATTCTCTCTGTCTCTTTCTCTTTCTGACAAAGCCAGCTGCCATGCTGTGAAACTGCCCCATGTGCCTGTCTCCGGCCAACAGCCCGAGAGGAACTGAATTCTACAGTAACAGGGAACTGAGCCTGGCAGCGGATTCTGCCCCTGGTCAATCCTGCTAGGACTCTGGTCCCATCTGAGCCCTGTGTGCAGCCGCACAAGAGACTGCAAGCCAGAGGACCCAGCTGAGCCAAGCCTTGACTCCTGATCCACAGAAACCACAAGTTCACACTCACGTGTGTTTTTGTGCTGCTTAGTTTGGGGGTGATTTGTTACACTTCCCAAGTGATTCAGTGGTGAAGAATCCACCTGCCAACGCAGGAGACACAGGTACGATCCCTGGGTCGGGAAGATCCCCTGGAGGAGGAAATGGCAACCCACTCCAGTGTTCTTGCCTGGAGAATCCTATGGACAGAGGAGCCTGGCAGGCTATGGTCCATGGGGGTCACAAGAGAGTCGGGCACAACTGAGCAACTAACAGCATGCAAAGCAGCCTGGCCCAGGGTCAGCACGGAGGGCTTCCCTGGCGGCTCGGATGGGTAAGAGTCCGCCTGCAACGCAGGAGCCCTGGGTTCAGTCCCTGAATCGGGAAGAGTCTCTGGAGCATTCTCTGGAGATGGAAATGGCAACCCACTCAGGTATTCTTGTCTGGGAAATCCCAAGGACAGAGGAGCTTGATGGGCTACAGTCCATGGGATGGCAGAGAGTCCGACGTGACTGAGCACCACTTGTTATGCAGCCAGTGCTAACAGATACAGGAAGTGATGTCTTCATTATCCAGCGGGTGACAGCCCTGGACCGTCCACACGACAGCTGTGGGCTCGAGAGAGAAGAGAGGAGAGCACGCAAAATGTCACGCGGCCCACACTTAGAATTCGGACCTTTTACTTCTGACAAATTCTACTGGCCAAGGCAAGTCCCGAGGATTTGGGCGGGGGGCAACGGACTCTTCTGCAGATGGGAAGAGCCTGGAAGTCACTGTGCAAAGACGCATGGATACAATTTTGCAGACAATCGAAAAGCCCCCAGGGTCCGCAGGTGGCTGCCAGAGCTGCTGTGAGACCCACAAGGACCGGGTCAGAGGTTACAGCAGACTCAGAACTGGAGACTACAGTCTAGCGGGTGCTGTGGGTGGCAGCTAGTAGAGTCCCCCCATGCTGCGTGCTAAGTTGTTCAGTCCTGTCCAACTCCGCATGGACTGTAGCCCGCCAGGCTCCTCTGTCCATGGGATTCTCCAGGCAAGCATACTAGAGTGGGTTGCCGTGCCCTCCTCCAGGAGATCTTCCCGACGCAGGGATCGCACCCACGTCTCTTGCGGCTCCGGCATCGCAGGCGGGTTCCTTACCGCTGACTGCGAACCGTCCGCTCTCCCTCCAGTCCCTTCCCCACTGCAGCGGGAAATGAGCTTTCGAACAGGCTACCTTGGCACCCTCCACAGCTCCCCAGGCAGGCAGGACGAAACCCTGCAACCATCACCAGGGTCTGGCCTTGGCTGGCCTGTCCAGCCTTCTACCAGAACCTCCCACTCTCCACCCCTATGTGGCCTGGACCCCTTGGGATGTGTTGGGGTAGCTCTCTATAACCTCCCGAGGTCCCTGGACTCCTGCCTGGGCCCCACGCACAGCAGCCTGATTTCCAAAGGCCAGAGCTTCACGGTGGTTGGAGAGTCGCTGGAAAACGGCCGTGACTTCCCAGAACTGCCTAGGACCCAGTCTCTCGGCACCACAAGAGGCAGCCTCTCAGCAGGCCGGGCACAAACGCCCCGGCCCCGCACTCGGGATCCCTGCTGTTTCCCTCTGGTTTGTTCTCCAGACTCCACTGGGAAGTGCGCTCTGCGAGTCTCTCCCCGGCCCCCCTGCAGCCCCTCACCCGTGACCGTCTGGCCCAGGCAGCTGAGGCTGTGAGGAGGCGCGCTCTCACCTTCCCGGTGACAGCGTCCAGTGGCTCGGCGGACAGAACCGCCCCCTGAGTGGGCTCCCCGTCCACGCGGGGGGCATGAGAAGCAGGCTCTCCACACAGCAGGCCGCTGCCGCTCCCAGCACGAAGGATGCAGACAATCGGGTCCTCCTGGTCCCTGATGCACGGGCTTCCCGCGCCCTCAGCCTCGAGTCTCCACGCGGAGGAGTCCCGGGCTCCTCCTCTGCCCGCAGCCGCACCCGTGAGTTAACGGGGCCCAGATCCACTCCCTGCCTCTGGGCGCTGAGAATATCCAGGGCCCTCGAGAACATCCGGGTACCTAGAGAACATCCGGGCCCTCGAGAACATCCGGGTACCTAGAGACCATCCGGGAACCTAGAGAACATCCGGGGCCTCGAGAACCCGGAGGGCCTCGAGAATATCCGGGGCCACGGACCTAATCTCGCGGGAGGAGAGAAACGTGGACAGAGGCTGCACAGGCGGGCCCAGCCACACTGGCGGTGCGCTGGCGCCAGAAATTCGTAAAATCACACCACGAAGCTCAGACCCAGGGCCAGGGGAAGGGGGTCAGGGCGGGGCAGGGGGGCAACCCAAGAAAGGTTGGCTGATGGAGAGTGTTCGGTTCTCCGTCTCTGTGGGAAGTGAGCACTTTTAACCGTGCCAGGCACAGCTTCCAGGCTGGACAGGGTCCAGGTGAGGAGGCCGCGCCGTGCACGTGGCACCACACCCTGTGGGCGTCTCCTCCTTGCCGCCCTGTGAGGAGGGCGCTCGTGGAGGCCCCGCTTTCCTCTCCGGGGCCCCCTCCCCTCCACCGTCCCTTCCCTGACACCCCCGGCCGCTTCCCTTCCTCCCCTGCGCCAGAACCAGAGCTGGGCCTCTCCCCGCTCCCCTGACGCTCTCCCCGTGGGGTCCCCTCCCCCAGGCGTCCCCTGTCGCTTCCAGGATACCAGCGTCTGCCCCCAAACCCCAAGCTCCCCAAATAAAGCCCACCAGCCAAGTTCACGGAGCTCAGAACTGACCTCATCGCATATTCCACCCGGGCCGGACCCCCCACCCCCCGCACTCTCCTAGCGGACTGGCGGGGAGGGTAGGAAGGCCTGCCTCCATTCCTCTCCCGGTGCTGGTAACCGTCTCATTCATTCGCAAGTTTTCACTGAGTGTTCTCTGTGTTGGGCCAGGTCATAAGACGCCGAGCAGAGAAAAAGCCCGTTACTGTTCTCGGGGCTCACACATGGGGAGCCAAGGAAAGAGGGTGTGCATCCCAGAGGTGACCGAGGGGCCTCATGAGTCCTGACACGTGCGGCTTCTGACAGACACCATCTCGGAGTCTGGGCGGTCCTCGGTTGGTTTCTAGGTAGTCAGTGCATCTCCGCACCGTATGGGGGTGAATTTCCTTTCTGCTCAGCTTCCCAGAGGGCCGCAGACAAAATTGCAATTTAGATTCAATCAATAAATGTTTATTGAGAGTCTGTTCTTTGCCTGCAGATCGTGGGCTTTGTGGGGACACAAAAAGAGAGGCGGTGGGAGGAGCTTGCCATGGAAACATCTCCCGCCTGCTCCGCCGTCTTTACCATGGCCAGGAAAACAAACAGGGACGGTTTTGCCGACAATGGAGGCAGGAAAGTGAGAAAACAAAAAAAGTGTCCTTGGTCTCCACCCAGGACAACGCTCCGAGTGGGTGAGGCAGGTCTGATGTGAGGCAGTCATATAGACCTCCCCTCCCTTCTCCAAACTTCTGCTTACTAAAATTCTACCCTTAGAGATTTACTCCTCTGATTAAACTCTGCATCCCTAGGACAGTTCTTATTTTTCCAAATGAAAATACTAACACTTCTACAAAAAGCACACAATACCCTTAACCTCTTAAATGACACGTAACTTGACATGTGTGCCAATCTGGACCTGTGGGTAATACTTGCCTGAAATAGTGTTGAGAAAGCCTCTGAGGCTCTATATGGCCTCCAGTCCAAAGAATGTCTATTGATTCGTTGTATCTGCTATAAATACAAGAAGGGAGGAGAGTATTTACTTTCCCTGTCTTAAAGGACAGGAGGTTGAGTGACTTTCTTGTCTCCTACTTTAACAGGAGAGAATGCGCGTGCGTACATGCTAAATCCCTTCAGTTATGTCTAACTGTTTGGGACCCCAAGGACTGTAGCCCACCAGGCTCCTCTGTCCATGGGATTCTCCAGGCAAGAATACTGGAGTGTGCCATTTCCGCCTCCACAGTATCTTCCCAACTTAGTAATCTAACCCATGTCTCTTATGTCTCATGGATTGGCAGGCACTTTACTGATAGTGTCCCAAAAATCTGACGGTGCAGCCCCTGAAGGAGGGCCTTGAGACCCTAATCTCATCATTAGCTGTGCCCACTAATCTCATCATGTTACTCCTGGTCTGTCCATGGCCCAGGCTTCCAGGAGCTGCAGCGGGAGGTCCGGAGCCCAGCCCCTCCTCTCAGAGCCACCTCAGGTGTCAGCCTACCTGGGCTTCCAGCCATGTCTTTGACCACACTCCTGGTCCTTTCCTGTTGCAGCCACTCTGAACTCTTTTTAACCCCCAGCTTTTTGAGGTTTAATGGCACACAGAGAAATATATATATTTAGGTTGTACCATGTGACTTTTAAAAAGTGTATAATGCAGTGATTTAATATGTGTATACAATGTGATTACCACAATCAAGTTACTGTATCCATCACCTTACATAGTTACCATTTTGAGGGTGTTGAGGGAGGGGCTGAGAACATAAAATCTTTTCTCTTAGCAACGTTCAAATATTATTAAGTATACTTACCATGCTGCATATTAGAGACTTAGAACTTACTCATCTTGTAACTGGAAGTCTGTATCCTTTGATCAGCTTCTCCCGTTTCTCATGTAACCACTGCTCTAGCCTCGGGTTCTATGACTTTTTCAAAGTGTGTGTGTGTGAGCTTAGTCGTGTCTGGCTCTGCAACCCCGTGGACTCTAGTCCCCTGGCTCCTCTGTCATGGGCTTCTCCCAGCAAGAATACTGGAGTGGGTTGCCATTTCCTTCATCAGGGGATCTTCCCGACCCAGGGATCACGCCCACATCTCCTTTACCTCCTGCATTGCTGACAAATTCTTTGCCCCTGAGACACACATACATATAAGTGAGATCCTACTTTAATTGTCTTTGTCTGTCTGGCTTATTTCGCTCAACACGGTGTCCTCTGGGCTCCTCCATGTTGTCACAAATGGCACAGTTTCTTTCTTATTAAAGGCTAAATAGTCTGCAATTTATTTCTCCATTTATCTGTCACTGGACAGTTAGGGTGTTTCTGTGTCTTGACTGTGGTGTGAATAATGCTGCCACAGACAGTGCAGATATTTCTTCAAGATGCTAATTTCATTTCTTTTTGGTGTGTATTAATAGACCCAGAACTGGATCATATGACGGTTCTATTTTGAATTTTTTGAAGAACCTCCATACTGTTTTCCATAAGGACTGCACCAATTTGCATTCTTATCAACGGTGTACAAGGGTTCCCTCTTCTCCACGTCCTTGCCAACACCTGTCATTTCTTGTCTGCGTGATAATAGGCATCCTAACAGGTGTAAGGTGATAGCTCGCTGTGGCTCTGATTTGCATTTCCCTAACGGTTAGTGATGTTGAGCATCTTTTCAGATACCTCTCGAGCGTCTTTTCAGATACCTCTTGGCCATTTGTAGGCCTTTAGAAAAATATTCAGCTTCCTTGCCCATTTTTAAAGTAGTTATTTTTGCCCCACTGAGCCCTTTGCCAAGCCTGGATATGTGTTTATCTGCTTTTCCTAGACCACCTAGAGTATCCATGCCCACTGTCTCCGCAGGGAAACTCTTATGTCATTCCATCAAGACCTGACTCAAACATCGCTTCCTCTGAGAAGCCCTCCCTAATCCCTCCACCTGAGAAGGAATCACTGCCTGAGTCATCACTGTGGACCCGTCCTCTGTCTGGGTCTGCCCAGCCTCTATCCTGTCCATCTTCACCCTACCCTTCAATGCATCTTACTTTCTCTTAAAACTGAGAGTTCCATTGAGGGCAGGGCTAGAGTTTGACCTCTGAGAGTCCAGACCCAGCACTGGGCCTGACACACAGTTCATGTGCAGTGGCCACTGGTTGAATATAGGATTGACTGAGTGAGTGAGTCGACATTTTAGATGTCACAACGTTGTGAGACTCAGCTCCACAACCAAGTTCCTGTGCTTCTCCTTGAGTTCCTACAACAGTGCACTAACCTAATATGGCACATCACCCCCAGATCCTCATGGCTCAACATAACCTAGGTTAATTCCCTCCCACAAAGCCCAGCATGAGCTGTCTTTGTATTAACCATGTCCCTTGTTTTCTGGTCTGATGCTGTCACATCTCGGGGGGAATTGCCTCTCCCAAGACTAGCTAGTTCCTAGAGACAGTAAACAACTTACCTGTGAGCACACCTTTCCAAGGCAAACCAACCGACCCAGAGCCCATCCACCACGCTCCCCCTCCTCCACGGGGCTCCCACACTCTGGGCCACTGTCCACCTGTCCTCTCCACCCTGGGCAGGTTCTACACAACCGGGGACGGGCCCTGAGCCTGCGGGGACGATCCAGACCAACCAGTCCACAGCTGCCCACCCCGCCTTGTCCACTCCTTCCGCAGAAACCTCAGTGAGGTCTCTGGTCCACCCTGACCCTCCCTCCCTCTGCCTCCAGCCGCCCTGGGGTCTCCCCGTGCGGCCCTGCCTGGCATCGCGTGCCCCCTCCTCTCGGGAACTGTGAGTAACAAACGATCTTTCCAGGCAGTCGTCTCCTGACCTGCTGATCTTTCTGTACCTCGAATTTTCTATCAATCTATATTTTAAAAGTCTTCCATTCAGTGACTCTGCCATCCAGGGAGCTTCCCATACTGCTCTCCACTTCACCACGTGGCCCCTACATTCTGTAAAAGAGAGTGGGAATATCTCATGCCAGCTCTTAACTACTCCTGCCCGGAAGTGCCTCATGCCACCTCGGATCGCTGCCCATCGACGGGAAGCAGTCACACGATGCCCCTGAGGCATGAGGGGTGTGACTGGGGAAGCTGGGGGTGGGGGGCTTGGCCGCCTGTGCTTTTGGTCTTGACCCTCCCCTTCAAATTAAGAATGAATCAGCAACCTAAGGTCAGTGTGTATTTATTTAATAACGACGGCATGATATGATGGTAGAGTCCCCTTTGCTGTGACCTAGTTTGTCACCAGAAAATATGGAAGCTGAAAGTTAAAAAAAAAAAAAAAGCACAGACTGCAAGGAAATGAGGCCGAGGACTGACTGGGCCATAAAGGTGCTCGGGTATCAGGGCCGCCAGTGAGATTAACGGGCCTAGGCCCCAAGTGCTGACCCGCTCTCACCTCCGTGGGCCAGCGCAGATGGGGGCCGTCTGGGGACGGCTGGCTTAGGCTGGGAGGAGGCCAAGGAGGAAACGTGTCCGGCACCTCCCTCTGCTGCTAAAATCCTCCGGGTGTGGTATCTCTGGGGCCCAGATGTTCGCTCTCAGTGGTTGCATTAAGCAACTGGACCGTCATCGGGCTCTCGAATATTCATGACCAGGGAGGGGTCATCTGAGGAGAGGCGCTGAGAATCCTTGAAACACAGTCCTGAACGAGATGATGATTGCAGCTTCTCCCCCCCCAGATATTAACTGCAGCTGCTCAGAGGTGGTAAAACGAGCGAGATTTCATCTCTTCCTTGTCCCACCCTCGGGACACGGGGGCAGAACACCGGATGGAGGAGGAGTCTGACGAGAAGAGACAGACTGTGCAGGAGGCAAGAGCGAAACCGGGCGTGTGACTCAGGCCCCGCGCACGTGTGCTTGGCCCCTCAGTCGTGTCCGACTCTCTGCAGCCCCCTGGACTGTAGCCCACCAGGATCCTCTGTCCATGGGATTCTTCAGGCAAGAATGCTGCAGCGAATTGCCATTTCCTTCCAAAGAAGATCCTCCTGACTCAGGGACCAAACCTGCGTCTCCTGCTTGGCAGGCTCTTCACCACTGAGCTACCAGGAAAGCTGATAACTGTCTTTACTCCTCACACATGGAAGGAGGTTCTCATTTTCACAAATGAGGATGCAGAGGGGTAGGAAAGCAGCCTGGAATCCCACAGGAGTTGAGTGGGTGACTTTGACCCAGTGCTCCTCCTACACAGGTCCAGCCTGCAGCTCTGGGATCACTGAGAAGACGGTGTCCCGGTCCAGAGCCACTGCCCACCTGAGGGGTGGCCGTTGACAGAGAACAATGGCTTTAACCTCGTGGAGGATGCCTTCTGGAGGCTGGTGACAGCTGCACATGGTGTCTGCAGAAAAATACATGAAGCCGCAGGCAGTCACACGCTCCGTGGTTCCGCCCATGACTTCAGGGTGTTCCTGGGTGTCCCAGATGGAAGTACAGCTGGGGTGGGGGAGTGCAAGTGAAGCACTTTCTCCCCAGCCTGGTGTATTGCCGACTCCTTCAGGCAACACACTGACACTGTAGGTAGAGAACTGACGGGCCAGTGTGACCTGAGGTCAGGGGCCCCAGGGGACCCCGAAGGACATGTCCCTCCAGACTCACAGGCTGTTTCGTGTGTTCCGCCCCTCCCTGGGTTAGAACCCGGCCTCACCTTTGCCCCACGAGGTGGGGCGAGGCTCCTGCCCTTTGCGTCTCACCCCCACGCCCTCTCCTGGCCTCAGAAGAGGACCTTTCCTCCTCAGTATCTCAGGACCCCTTCTTTTCTCTTCCCCCAGACCCTTTCTCATGATCTCCATTCTCCCACTTGGTCATCAGCGTCCTCGATTCAGAAAGCTGGCAAGGAAGGTGAGCTGCCAACCACAGATGGGTCAGGACATGGAAGACCCCACTTGGGTTTTGGCAAAGGGGCTTCTGCTTTCCAAAAGCAGCAGCGTTGCTTGTGGTTACGTGGCCTCCTGTGTCTCAGTTTCCCCATCTGTAAAAAGGGTCAATGTCAGTTCTAACCTCATAAGGTTGTCACACCTGCAAAGCAAGGAGAACAGTACCTAAGCACAGGACTCACGACGCACACAGGAGCTGCAGTCACTCCAGCCCCTGTGTCCACAAAAATCAGGTGATGGGGTCCTGGGGCTGCAAGGGGGTCTCCAGTAAATAAACCCCTTGTTCCCTGGGCTCTGAACAAGTCAAGTGAGACCAATGAGAGAGCAAAGCATCTCCCTTGTTCTCCATGCCCCTGAAGTCCATCCCACCACCTCCCAGGAGTGTGCAGAGGCCAGGAACCAGGATGAGGGATGGGCACTGCTCTCTGCTCCGTCCTGCCAGCCCCAGGCCTGCGTG
This sequence comes from Oryx dammah, assembly GCF_014754425.2. Classification (NCBI taxonomy): domain Eukaryota; kingdom Metazoa; phylum Chordata; class Mammalia; order Artiodactyla; family Bovidae; genus Oryx; species Oryx dammah. Next base: position 197,012,081 of record NW_024070186.1, read on the forward strand.
GCTCCCGTGGCCTGAGATGTGTGTACGTTTGTGATCATTGAGTCGGCTTTGCCATCTGGTTAACCCCATCAGCGGAATCGTCTATGTGGGCTTTGCATAGAGACGCAGTCTCTGTTGCACTTGGGTGGTTTTTCCAAATCAAGTTCTTTGAGAGTCTCCATCTACTTGGTTTGCTTGTGGTCAGTAAGTCAGGAACACAGGCAGAGGCCAAGGGCATGCTCCCCACCAGGTCCCCACAGGCCACTTGTACCCTGAGGATGGAAGGGAAAGGTCCCCCACTCCTAGGGGAACCCCTGGCGCAACACAGCAGCCGACAGGGCAGTTTCTCCTCCAGCGCGGCCCTCGCGCGTGGTTGCAGCGGCCCCATCGCTTTGCTGCCCTCCTGCGCCGGCAGGTGCCCAGAGAGCGCCAAGGCACCTGCGGCCCCCAGTGACTTGGCTCCGCAGCCGCCTCTGATTGGAAATGTCTGAAGCCTGAAAGCCAGTAACGAGGGCTTCATGGCCTCAGCTACCTCCAACTTAGTTTTTCAGCAAGAGAAAAGCATCTATTATTAATGAAATCAAGATTTGGGGATAAAAAGCATACTTCCAGCTCCCCCATCCCTGGGATTCCCCAGGCAAGAACACTGGAGTGGGTTGCCATTTCCTTCTCCAATGCATGAAAGTGAAAAGTGAAAGTGAAGTCACTCAGTCGTGTTCGACTCTTCATGACCCCATGGACTGCAGCCCACCAGGCTCCGTCCATGGGATTTTCCAGGCAAGAGGACTGGAGTGGGGTGCCAATAGCTGACTCCTGGCCTTACATAAATACAGTCCACTCGAAGGAACGCAACAGACTAGGAAAACCATTGTTAACAGTCCTCACAGAAAGAAGATTACGTTTGATCATATGTAAAGAGCTCCTACAAATCAAAAGCAAACAAACCACCCAGCATTAAACGGGGTGATGAGCATTGTCTCGAGCTGTGCTGGTCGCCTGCTGGGGTGGCCACTCCTGCGTCCCCATCCCAGGGCCCCGGGTCTGCTCAGGTCACCACCTCCGCGTGGACTTGGGCTTGGGCAGGGCCCAGCCCCGGTGCCCTGGGATCTGGGCTCACCGTGGCCAGTCGCCCATAGACAGGACAGGTGAAGGGCAGGTGATGTCACCTGTCCCATCTGCTGGGCGGGGGAGGGGGAGAGGAGGACAGGGGACTTCCAGGAAAAGAGCTTCCTCAACCTCAAAAAAGAGACGCCGCCAAGACAGGCCCCCTTTCCTGCTTGCTGTCACTGTGGTGAAGTTGTGAGACCGAAAGAGGCTGCAGAGGTCTTAGACCAGGAGGGGAGATGGCTAAAGACCACAACGTCCCCACGGTTGGCAGGGCAGAAAAATGGAAGGCACCAGGGCCTCCCTGACATCACTGGGCTGCGGAGTTCACCAACCCAGGAGATTTGTTTGTTTTTACTTAAAAAGCTGTGTCTAACTGTGATAAAGTACATGTAATGTAAAATGTACCGTAGTGATGAACTGTCTTGCTTTCAAGTGCACAGCTCAGCGCATTAAGCGCATTCAGGGTGTGGTGCAAGCCTCCCCATCCTCATCTCCAGGACTTACTCATCTTCCCAGGTTGAGGCTCTGTCCCCATTAAACACTAACTCCCCATCACTCCCCACCCACAACCTCTTCTGCTTTCTCTCTCCATGAATCTGACTCCTCCAGGGACCTCGTGTAAGTGGTACCACACTGTGTTTGTCCCTTTGCAACAGGCTCATCTCATTTCACATGACATCTTCTGGGTTCACCACGTTGTAACATGTGTGAGAATTCTCTTCCTTTTTTAAGGTTGAGTAACCTCCCACCGTTTGGACGGACCACACTGTGTTTATCCCATTCATTCATCGATGGACACGTAGGTTGTTTCTGCCTTCCGGCCGCTGTGAATAATGCTGCTGTGAGCATGGGTAAACAAAGGTCTCTTTAAGTCCTTGCTTCAGTTCTGGGTATAAACCCAGAAGTGGAGTTGCTGCGTCATATAATGATTCTATGTTTATTTATTTTTTTTGAGAGAAAGACATACTGTTTTTCAAAGCAGCTGCACCATTTTGCATTCCCCCATCTCCAGCTCTTTTAATATAAGAAGATAAATTCCTTATCGCTCAAGCCAGTTGCATCATGGTTTTCTGTTCCTTGCTCCCCAAAGCACCCTAATTACTACAGTTAGGAATTGGCACTTTTATAGATGAGATATGATTGGCCAATTAACATGAAAATATGCTCAGCCTAAGTAGTTACATCAGGAAATGCAAATTGCAATAACTGATATAGTTTGTGGCCATTAGACTGATAAAGAGTAAAAAGATTGGTAATATGTAACATCAGGTCCATACAACCAAAGCTATGGTTCTTCCAGTAGTCATGTATGGATGTGAGAGTTGGACCCTTAAGAAGACTAAACACAGAAGAATTGATGCTTTCCAATTGTGGTGCTGGAGAAAACTCTTGAGAGTCCCTTGGACTACAAGGAGATACAACCAGTCCATCCTAAAGGAAATCAACCCTGAATGTTCGCTGGAAAGACTGATGCTAAAGCTGAAGCTCCAGTACTTTGGCCACGTGATGCGAGGAGCCGACTCATTGAAAATGACCCTGATTCTGGGACAGATTGAGGGAAGGAGGAGAAGAGAACGACAGAGGATGAGATGGGTGGATAGCGTCACTGACTCCATGGACATGCGTTTGAGCAAACTCTGGGAGATGGTGAAGGACAGGAAAGCCTGGTGTGCTGCAGTCTATCGGGATGCAAAGAGCCAGACCCAACTGAGTGACTGAACACCAATAAAGTCAGTGAGGCTGTGATGCATGAGCTCTCGCACACAAGTGGAGGAAGTGGTCACTAGAAAACATTTGGGGAAGGCAATTCGGTGTCACTAAAACCTCTTTTTTAAATTTTCACTGGAGTATAATTGATTTAAAATGTGTTTATTGTGTACAGCAAAGTGAATCAGTTATACATATACACATATCCACTCTTTTTTAGATTCTTTTCTCATATGGGTCATTACAGGGTATTGAATAGACATCCCTGTGTTCAGCATCACTAAAAATTTTAAGGTACCTATCCTTTAGTCTCACAATGCCAAGTCAAGCTGTATTGTAGGAATGCCAGTACAAACACACAAAGAAGTAAGGAGAAAGAAGCTGATGGTCTGGAGCAATGGTAATAGGAAAAAAATATGGGAAACCTTCCAAACCACTTCCAAGAACTTGGTTAAACAAACCATGACGCAGTCGCACTGTGGAAAACTACACGGCTGTAGAAAGAATGCATTTCACCAACTGCGCGAACATGGGAAAATCCCCAAGACAATCGGTTTGGAAAGCCCAGTGAACATCAAGTCACAGAATAATGCAAATAACATAATTGCACTTACGTCAAACCTTATATCTGCACGTATGTACGTATGCATGTTTACACATATGCAAATTCATAGAGAAAAGACCATGAAGGAACAGACTGCCGGGTGAACAATAGTTCCTCTGTAGACAGAAAATGAGAGCTGGAAATGAGGAGAAACTTGAACTTCTCGTTCCACATTCTGTTTGAAAAACATTTTTTACAGTGTGTTGCTGCACTGTGCTATTTCCTTAAAATGCAAGCCACTCATGTTCAAAATCAATATATAAAAGGGTTGTGTTGTGGAAAGAAAGGTTTTCATTGTTAGAGAGGTGGTTCGCCTGCCCCCTACTCCTCTGACGCCTGACCCCATTTCACAGATGCATGAATTTCCCTGCCAGTGAGGAAACGGCAGCAGCTCAGAGGCCAACCAAGGCAAGGCCAAGGCCTCCAATTTCTCAGCCTGGGAGCCAGAGAAGCCTGAGCACAGAGCTGCTTTCTGCAGCTCCCAGGCCTCCACCTGCACAAGCACGACTCTCGCCCACCCACCCCCGTTTCTCCCTACCTGGTGGAGCCTCCATATGGAGCCAGCTGCCCCAGATCTGCGGGCTGCAGCCGTCCCAACCACGTGTCGGGGCCACGTTCCTGGCTGACTGCCTCGTGGCTGGAAATCCACCTTCTCTCCGTCTGGTTTGCTTTCAGAATCTCTGACAGCTCTGGGGGGCATCTTACCCTGTGGGAGGGGAGCTGAATTCAGGGGGTACACTGGGCTTTGTTCACCTCTGTCTGGGGTCCTTAACTGCCGGGGTCCAGCCCCAGTGGATCCAGGGTGATTTGAAGGCGGGGGGACGGCGTCGGCGTCTTTGGAAAAATACATATTTAATTACAGATATATAGAGAGATTAGAAACGGATAGTGTAGTAGGAGAATTAGTGGAGAGGCTGAATTCAGCCAGAGAAACGGGAGGAAGAAAGAAGCGACATGGTGGAATCAGTCTTTCCGGAAACTGATCCGATTTCTTTATTTTGGGGTTTGCTTATATACGTTTTGTTACACATAGGGATAAATACAGAGTCACGTGGGGGTCTTAGGGATATTACATCATCTTCTGGCCATGGGTAAGACCTGGTGACATTCTATGATCCTTTCTTTCTGATAACCAAAAACCTTATTTCTTCCAAGGGTGTTTTTTCTTAAACCAGGCACCACCCTCCAGATAAAGTTGCATTCCTATAGGGTGAGGGTGTAGTGAGTTACAATCAAGAAAGGAATTTATTTAACCCAAGGTTAACAGGATTAATCTTAAAGGTTAATACCTATCTCTCCTATATGCTTAAAGGTTAATACTTATTTCTCCTATATGTTAGTTATATTCATTATAAGGGCAGGGAATATGGAGATTTAGCAGCAAACATCAGCCCAACAAATGAAAAACCCTTCACCAATATAACTCCTAACCAACTCACTATACTAATAATTTCTAACTCCCCAATAGAATTTGCCTTTAGTAAGTCTAAAACATCTCGTGCCTCTCAGATTGGGAGGCTGTAAACAATCACATGTGGCCGGACAAACCTATACAGTCGGGCTAGATAACCTTCAGAGGAGTCCATAAGCTGAAACACTCTTGTCACGCCCAGGAATTTTTATTGCCTTGGAGCTGCACGTTTACTCCTTCTCCGAGAGAAACAGTTAAGGGGGAGAGCCCCCTGTAAAGTCAGAGGTGTAGGTGAGAGCATAAAACAGACTCTGGTTTTGGGGTTAGATGCTCGGGAACAGGGGGTTTCCTGAGGCTTGATCACGCCTTTGCATATGCCAAGCCTCCTTCCTCATGACCTTTGCCATGGGCGGAGTTCCTCACGCTGGCCCCCAACACTTAACCAAGAGTTCCACAGGTGCAAGTCAGAAGGTTTGGGAACCTGGTACCAGGCAATCTCATGAATTTCATTTTATGTATTTCCACATCTTTTACAGCCCCTCCAGGGATGAGACCCAGCCCTGCCAATTTGGCAGTCGTGGACCTGGGCAATGTCTCCTAACCTTCCAAGCTTCAGCTTCCTCATCTGTGAAGTGGGGCTAGTGAGGCCTGGCTCACAGAGTTGCTGCAGGGATTAACGCACAGCGTAAGTGGTGTGATCAAAGAGCCTGGAGCAACGAGAAGGGGCCCAGAAGAAGGAATATCTTGACCCAGCCTAGGCATCCTGGAGGGCTTCTTGATGGAGAAGCAGAGCCAAGTTTTGAAGATAGTCTAACTACCACTGCTGTGTAAGTTTAAAAAAAAACACCCCACGTTGAAATATATGTTGTTGCTGCTGCTGCTGCTGCTGAGTCGCTTCAGGCGTGTCCGACTCTGTGCGACCCCATAGACAGCAGCCCACCAGGCTCCCCCGTCCCTGGGATTCTCCAGGCAAGAACACTGGAGTGGGTTGCCATTTCCTTCTCCAATGCATGAAAGTGAAGAGTGAAAGTGAAGTCGCTCAGTCGTGTCCAACTCTTAGCAACCCCATGGACTGCGGCCTATCAGGCTTCTCCGCCCATGGGATTTTCCAGGCAAGAGTACTGGAGTGGGTCGCCATTGCCTTCTCCGGAAATATATGTTACCACGTGTAAAATAGACAGCTAACGGGTCTATAGCACAGGAAGCTCAACCCAGTGGTCTGTGACAATGCAGGGGGCTGGAATGGGGCGGGAAGTGAAAGGGAGGTTCAAGAGGGAGGAGACATGTGTACTCTCATGACTGATTCATGCCGATGTACTGCAGAAATCAGCACAATGTTGTGAAACAATTATTCTCCAATTGAAAATAAATTTAAAAAATAAGTTTAGAGAAGAAAAAAAAATGCGCTCTGAAACTTAGTAGCAGAAAATAACCAGTTCCTTAAGCTCATGGATCCACGGGCCATCTCTGCTCAGTGTCTCACCTGGTGCTGGCTGTTGGCAGGGACCTTCCCGTCCTGCTGGCAGGAACACTCACCCAGGGCCTCCCTGTGGTCTTTCTGCACAGGCTGGTTGGGCTTCCTGGCAGTATGGCAGCTGCATACTGCCATATGCAAGAGAGAGCCTCCCAAGAGAACCAAGAGGGAGCTTTATGACCCTTTAAACCTCACCTCAGAAGTCACATAGTATCACCTCTGCCAAGGTCATACACCCTCCAGATTCAAGGGGATGGAATGTGGACTCCAACTCTAGAGGAAAGAACCGCCACTGTAAGCTCACGTGAAGCGGGAGATGTCATTGGCAACAATATTTGAGAATAGAATCTGTCACAAAGGCCAGAGCAAATAGGAAATATCTGTGCTAGACTAAGGGGAAAAGAATACATTTCCTGGACTGCCTGGGACTGTTGTTCAGGTCACACACTGCAAAAAGGCACCTAGCCAAGAGGGCAAGTGGAGCTGAAATCCATTCTAACCTCTATTCACTGAGCTCTGTGTTCATGCATGTATGAAGCTGCATCTGCGCAGAAGAAGGACAGACTTTTCCTTTTCAAAGGGTGTTGTCCACTTGCTCAGGTGAGCACCCTCAGAGTCTAGTGCACCCAGAGAGGGACACTTTTCTAATACCCACATGGAGCAGCAGGGGTTCTGGGCAAGGTGAGCAAGAGAACTAGAGCCTGGAACAGGAAGGGGAAGGAGGGAGAGGAAGGAGGGGAGGGGAGGGAGGGGAGTGGTGGGGGGCGGGAGGGGCCAAACCTCAAGGCTCAGGCTGAGACCAGGGTCCTTGCCCCTCTTTCACCAACCCCCCACCCCTCCCCAAACACACACACCCAGGAAGTCATTTCCGTCTCCCTTTCGCATCTTCTGCCAGGATTCTAGTTTGCTCTGCTCCCACCTCAAGTCCACAAAGAAGCCCCAGTGGGTCAATATGACATGGAGAAAACCTCCAACTCAGAAGAGGTGCAGGAGGCAGGACTTGGGCCAGACGCCAGGGGTCTCCAGCCGGTCCTGGAGAAGAGACACAAAGAACCGGGACAAGAAGACCCTCCTGAGACGGTTTAGAAGAGCATCCTGCAGGGGCTGAGGGGCTGAAGCAGGAGGCAAGGACTCCTAGCCGGATAGAGCAAACATCCCCCTGCTCAGCATTCAATCACTCCCCGCCAAGTTTCCTTCTATGGAGATGGGGCTATTTTGAAGATGCTCAGCGCTATAAAAATAAAGCCAGAATCACATATCTGGGCTTCCGGAGAGACCACAGTAAGAATCGTGGAACGCAAAAGCTATTTATACGGTGAGGGAGCATTTGGGCAAGAAACTTACAACTGGCTTTTAGAATTAATTTAGCGCCTTGTCTGCTCCAAGGACATATGCTGGGTGTCTAGAATTATGACACCTCCAACATCGTACGTGTCTGTTTGCTGTGGTCGGGCAGGATCGCAGGGCCTCTCAGCATACAGGCTCCGTGTGTCGGCGATGATCACACCTCCCTGTGTGTGCGAGCACCACCCAGGCGTCTACAGTCCTAGAGTCTTCGGAAAAGTGGACATATGGCATGTGTCTCCGATTTGGCCGTAGACACAGGAAATAAACGGTGTGTGCGATCCAGGGTGAGGCAGGGGGTGGCCTGTGCTGTCTTTGCTGTCTCGACCACACGATACGGCAGGTTCCCAGCTCAGAGGGGGTGTTCCCAGGCATATCCTGGAGTCTGAGGTGGGGCCACTGGAACCAAGGGAATGGGCACCCACCTTTTCCGTAACTGGCAGCTCTTGGCCGTTTTCACCTTTGAAACACTAATTAAAAGGTAACTGGTACATCTGGTGATGCAGAGCTAGAAAATCTGAATTAGCCGGAGACTGAGTCACTGCCCCAGTGGAGAGGCAGGGAGATAGCCTCATGGTGACAGATGTGGGGTCATAAGCAAGAACCCAAACCCTGCTCCAGAAGGAACTGGGGAAAGCAGTGATCGTCACCAGCCAGGTGTGGACTCCTCACTGTCCCCGTGGTGCCCAGATACACTCAGGAGCCCCATACCCACCCCTACTTTCCCTGGAAGAGCCAGGAACAAACTACCTTCTGCCCTCAGCAAATATGTATTTGGTACTCTCACAGGAGGTATTCATACAAAAGAGACAGGAGACCCACATGCCTGTCTTCACGGAGCTGATGTGCTCATGGGGTGATGCGGTTGTATCATCAGCCTTAGCTGCCATGGCAAGAGACCACAGGCTGAGGCTTAGATGACAGACGCTCCTTTCCCGCAGTTCTGAAGACTAGAAGCCCAAGGTCAAGGTGCCATCAGGGTTGGTTTCTGGTGAAGCCTCTCTTCCCGGCTCGCAGATGGCTCCCTTCCCACGGCGTCCTCTGGGTGGCCTTTCCTCTGGACACCCAGAAAGAGAGAGGTTTGGTGTCTCTTCCTTTTCTTATAAGGCCAACGCTCCTACTGGACCAGGGCCCCACTCTTATGACCTCATTTAACCTTGAGAATGAAAGGGTTCGTCACTCAGTCATGCCCAACTCTGTGACCCCAAGGGCTATAGCCAGCCAGGCACCTCTGTCCATGGGATTCTCCAGGCAAGAATACTGGAGTGTGTCGCCATTCCCTTCTCCAGGGGATCGTCCCATCCCACAGATCAAACTGGGGTCTCCTGCTTTGCAAGCAGATTCTTTACTATCTGAGTCACCAGGGAAGCCCCGTTTACCCTTAGTCACCTCAATAAAGGCCTCATTTCCGGATATAGTCACACCGTGCATTGGGGCATCAAGATAAATTTTAGGAATGGACACAGTCTTGCTCATAAACGGGCAAGAGATGCACAGAAGACTTAAGTCCATTACATTGGATGTTAGAAGGAAGCTGCCATGAAGAGAAAGGAGGCTGGAGAGGGGAGTGAGGAGGGCAGGGTGGGTTTGCCAATTGAATGGCAGTGGCCAGGAGGGCCTAGGTAAGAAGTGACACTCAAAGGGAACAAGCCACTTGGCCTCACAGAGACCCGGAGGGGCTGCAGGGACCAGAGACAGGTGCAGAGACACGTGCAGAGCACAGGTGCATGTCAAGAAGCAGAAGGGAGGCCACCTGGTTGGAGAGGTGGACGTGGGGGCAAATCGAATCCAGAGAGGGCAGATGAGGTCAGACCAACTCGGGGGGACAGGTCACGGGCCCCCACAGAGCATGGTGGAGACACGGTTTCAGAGCCAAGTAGCCACGTGACCTGACCCCCATGGCGGCTGCTGGGTGAAGACTATTCTATATCAGGTTAAAGCAACATTTAAAATTTTTCTGAACTCAATGAATTGTTGCAGGGAAAAAATCAGTCTCTGATTTTCCAATTCCAGTTTTGGACCTTGCAGAGAAAGCACAGTCAGGTTGTTGCCATTTAGTTGCTCAGTCGTGTCCGACTCTTTGAGACCCCATGGACTGCTGCACGCCAGGCTTCCCGGTCCTTAATTATCTCCCAGAGTTTGCCCGAGTTCCTGTCTGTTGAGTCGGTGATGCCTTCCAACCATCTCATCCTCTGTCTCTGCCTTCTTCTCCTGCCCTCAATCTTTCCCAGCACCAGGGTCTTTTCCAGTGAGTTGGCTCTTTGCATCAGGTGGCCAAAGTATTGGAGCTTCAGCTTCAGCATTAGGAGAGTCAGGAGAAGAGTCAGGAGATGCATAGTCAGGAGACCCAGGTAGAGGCCCCCACTCTGTCATCGTGGACCCGCCACTTAAATTGCCCTGCCTATTTCCCCATCCATCAAATGGGGACGGTCTGGGGGCCCTCCCCCTGCTCACTAGTAACCAGCATGAGCTGAGATTACAAATGCAGGCATGCAAAGCTTTGACAGTAAAGAAGCTCTTCAGCTCTGGAGAGGGGGTGGAGATGGGGGGGTGGGCGGGTCCCAGGAGTGAAACCAGCACTTCTTGCCCTTTTGCTTCCTTGTTCAAGCCAGGGCAGAGTGTGTCATGGCTTTTGGAGTGATCCCACACAAGGCGTGTCTGCAGTGTGAGCTGAGCTGCGAGAGTTGTCAGCCTGAACAGGAGAGGTCTCACAAGCAGGAGTAGGCTCTGCTTCTGGAGTGGGGAGGAATGGCTGTCAGGACTGGGTGATAACTGACCTCTCCCTGAACCCTCTTTGTACTGGTGGAATCTTTCCTTTCTGCCTCCAGTGCTCTTGCCTGGAAAAACCCACGGACAGAGGAACCTGATGGGCTACAGTCCACGGGGTGGCAAAGAGCCGGACATGACTGAGCACGCACGCTCACAAGCAGGGTGACTTGTGTGGTGTTCTCACCATGAATCATCCAGTAAAGCCCCCTAAACCCCGCCCCCACCCCCTGAAGCTAGCAACTTGAAAGAAATAGACTTTTTTCTTTTCCACTTAACAATCACAAAATTCATCTTCAAATTGTGCAAACTGAAAATCAGCTCATGAACCAAGAATAATATTACCAACCAGAGCATGCAAGAACTTAAAAAAAAAAAAAGTTAGTTAAAAAAAATTAGGGGCACTTCCCTAGCGATCCAGTGGTTAAGACTTTGCCTTCCAACACAGGGGGTGTCGGTTTGGCTCCTGGTCAGGGAGCCAGGATCCCGTATGCCTGGCAGCCAAAAAACCAAAAACGTAAAAACAGAAGCAATATTGTAACAGATTCAATAAAGATTCTAAAAGTGGTCCACATTAAAAAAAAACTTTAAAAATATTAAAAACAAATAAATAAATTAGGTACTACTCGAAGATTTCATCATACAAAGGGGGTTCAGGGAAAGGTCAGTCATCACCCTGTCCTGACACCCATTTCTCCTCCCCAGAAGCAGAGACTGTTACCAAAGCTCGTGCTTCCAGGCACACCTGTAACTCTGCCTTGAGATATGTTTATACACATGCACGTGTGTAATTCCTTTAATTCCAGAATGGATGTGAATCATACTTCCTTTGGCACTTCCATTTTTTTTCACTTAGCAATAATGATTTGGATACTACTCCGGATCAGCAGTTAACTTCCTCGCTCTTGTCCGTTTCTTTCGCTCCTTTTTTAAAGAGTGAAAGCACCATGGTTTAGTCAAGCAGACTCCTATTGACTTGGGTTGCTTTCCCTTTTTGGCTAATTTCTGCCATGCTGGAAAAATGTGCTGTACAAATGCTTCTGGCGACCTGTGTGAATACATCTGCGGGATAAATTCCCACGAGAGGAAGAGCTGGATCAGGAAGCATGGGCTTTAGGCATTTGGATAATCTCCCCAAGTTGCCTTTCCAAGAGCTTGCAATCTACGCCATGACCCCCAGGGCATGAGCACCAACACTCCCCGAGCGGATGTCGTACCTGTTTCCTGGGGCCCACTGCAAAACATGACCAACAGCTGTGGCTTAAAACCACAGCCGTGCCTTGTCCCACAGCTCTGGGGGCCAGAAGTCCAGGTTCAAGGTGTTGGCAGAGTTGGTTCCTCCTGGAGGCCCAGGGAGAACCTATCCACATCTCTTTTCTAGTTTCTGGCAGCTGCTGATGCCCCTAACACGCCTTGACTTATAGGTGAATCGACCTATGCCCCTGTCTTCACAAGACCTCTCTCTCCTGCAGGTCATGTGTCCAGACTTCCCTCGTCTTCTCAGAACACCAGCTCAGATGATGGATTAAAGCCCACTCTAGTCCAGTACGACCTCATCATACCCTGAGTACATCTGCAAAGGCCCTATTTCCAGACACAGTCACATCCACAGGTGCCAGGCGTGAAGACTTGGATTTACCTTTTGGGAGGACAACCTGCAAGAGAGGTGTGATGGGATGTTTGAACTCTGACCTTCTGAGGGACCCCAGGCACTTTTTTGGGGAGGGAGTTTTGGGGGCTTCCCTCGTAGCTCAGTCGGTAAATCATCCTCCTGCAATGCAGGAGACCCAGGTTCGATTCCTGGGTCAGGAAGATCCCCTGGAGGAGGGAATGGCTACCCACTCCAGTATTCTTGCCTGGAGAATCCCGGGGACAAAGGAGCCTGGCGGGCTACAGTCCATGAGGTCACAAGAGTGGGAGGCGCCTGAGCGACTGACCCACCATCTGAGGTCACAAGAGTGGGACGCGCCTGAGCGACTGACCCACCATCAGCAGCTGCTTTACACTGTTGGTAAGTTCCTGCCGTGCAATGCAGTGAACCAGCTGTACGTCTACAAACACCCGCTCCCGCTTGGGCCTCCCCCAGCCTCCCATCCCACCCCAGGCCATCACAGAGCTCTGCGCAGAGCTCGCTGTGCTGCACAGCAGGCCTCCGCTCGCCATCTGCTTTAAACAGGGTCATGTGTGTGTGCCGATGCCAATCTCCAGGTCACCCCTCCCCCATCGTGTTCACGGGTCCTGCATCTCTCTTCCTGCCCTGCACATACGGTCATCAGATTCCGCAGACATGCATTAGCACAACGATTCTGGTTTTCCTCTCTCTGACTTACTTCACTCTGTGTGACAGGCGCGAGGCCAAGCCACGTCTGCACAGAGGACGCAGCGTCCTTCCTTTCACGGCGGAGGAATATTTCATTGTATATATATGCCGCATCTTATTTTTCCATTTATCTGCCGTCGGACCTTTCGGTTGCTTCCACATCCTGGCTTTTGTAAACAGTATTCCAGTGAACACTGGGACCCATGTGTCTTTTGGAATTGTGGTGTTCTCAGGGTGTGTACCGAGTAGTGGGGTTGCTGGGTTCTATGGTACTCCTATCTTTAGTTTTTTTAGGAAACTCCAAACTCTTCTCTCCATAGCGGCTCCACCAGCTTACATTCCCACCAACGCTTTGTCTCAGAATCGAGTCAAGTTAGTGGCGGAAAGCCCAAGCCAGCCGCTCCCACCGAAGCCTTCCTGGCTGCCTCCTCATCGCTGCTGACACCTGAAGCCCTCTGGCCAACTACCAGAAGCTTCCTGAAGCTCCCTCATGGGTGAAGTGGGGGTTGGGGAGGTGGGAGGAGTGGGGGCTGCGAGTGCTGTTCTAAGATCTCCCCAAACCTGGGACCACCTGGGCAGGCTTTGTCAATACAGACGCCTGGTCCAGTGGAGTCGCACGTTTAACGGGAGCTTAAATTCTAAAGTTCCGCAAAGTAAAAACCACGTCGAGCTAAAGTTACGCTTGGAAAGGCCCCTTAGACGTTCAAAAGCCACTACCCAACTTTTATTTGCCTTTGGCAATGCAAAATGGTCCATGGGGGCCAGGGTCTGGCCTCCCATATGCTTACTGGGGAGACAGAATTCTTCTTCCCTGTACTTGGAGAAGGAAGCTCCCATCCAGGGAAAGCGTTGACCTCTTCAGCCTCTCTCTTCCCTTCAGCCAAGGTTTGAAGTAAACAAATCTGAAAGCACTTAGTGCCCGGAGCACAGGCTTAGCCCACAGGGACCCCCCCCACCTGCGGTCCGTCAGCCAGTTGAACTGTCTGGAGATGGACTGGTGACCCCCGGGGACACAGAGGGCGTCTCCGACCCTCTCCGCAGCCCCGCCAGCCCCCTTTCCGTCTTCACTCAGTGGGACGAGGATTTGCTCTGGGGCCGGCGCCCTGGTGATAAGCCCGCGTCCTCAGCCTTGCGGTCACCTTCACTTTGAGCGGAAAGTGAGTTGGGGGAGGGTGGAGGGAATCCTCTCCCCGCCCCCGACCCTGCTCGCTAACCCAGGAAGGTGGCCGTGACCTGGGGAGTGAAAGCAGGAAAAACGAGAGTCCCCCAGGCTCAGACAGAGACGCAGAGAACCCCGGGTCCGGTCGACGAAATATGTAATGGGCTGAGGGAATTTGCTTTGGGAAATTCCTTCATCTGCTCTGTCCAATGATCCTGTCTCCTGATGAGGATCCTAAGTGTTTTACCCCCATTTAATGATATTTAAAGACTTTGTGTTGGAAGAGGGGGGTCGGCTCCCAGCACACGTCAGTTTCTGTGGAGCTAATGGGAATACTATGCACATTTCTTGATGTATCGACTTGCTTCTCCTGGCCAGTTTCCCACCTGGAATGGCACGGGGCTGGACGCCATGTGAAACCTTGCGAACGCTGCTCAGGAAACAGGGGGTCACCCCCGAACACATAGCCTGCTCCCTGCCATGATCAGAGAGGAAAGTCCCAGAGCACAGTGCATCGCCGGGGGTTCAAGGTTCCTCCCAACGCAATCAAAGTTCACAACTGGGGCCTGATGAATGTACCAAGGTGTGGAATTTGATTTGCCAGAGTTTCTCATTACGGAAGTTGTTTATTGACTTTTTAAAGCTTTTTCTTTTTAAAAAAGAAGGCTGTTACTGCTTATAATTTTATTTCCTTTAATATTTTAAGAGAAACATGATCCAATATTGGAATTACTTGCACTTAATGTTATTTGATGGTTTGTTCTGCCAACGTGACCCTATACTGAACAGAGCCTTGTAGGGTCTGGGGGATTACTCAAGCTACATTTTGCAGGGCTCACACCCGGATTAGTTCAAAGGCGTCATACTCAGCGTTCAGTTCAGTTCAGTTCAGTCGCTCAGTCGTGTGCGACTCTTTGCAACCCCATGAATCGCAGCATGCCAGGCCTCCCTGTCCATCACCGACTCCCAGAGTTCACTCAAACTCATGTCCATCGAGTCCGTGAGGCCATCCAACCATCTCATCCTCTGTCACCCCCTTCTCCTCCTGCCTCCAATCCCTCCCAGCATCAGACTCTTTTCCAATGAGTCAACTCTTCCCATGAGGTGGCCAAAGTACTGGAGTTTCAGCTTTAGCATCATTCCTTCCATAGAAATCTCAGGGCTGATCTCCTTTAGGATGGACTGGTTGGATCTCCTTGTAGTCCAAGGGACTCTCAAGAGTCTTCTCCAACACCACAGTTCAAAAGTATCAATTCTTTGGCTCTCAACTTTCTTCACAGTCCAACTCTCACATCCATACATGACCACTGGAAAAACTATAGCCTTGACTAGACGGACCTTTGTTGACAAAGTAATGTCTCTGTTTTTTAATACATTATCTAGGTTGGTCATAACTTTCCTTCCAAGGAGTAAGCATCTTTTAATTTCATGGCTGCAGTCACCATCTGCAGTGATTTTGGAGCCCAAAAAAATAAAGTCTGACACTGTTTCCACTGTCTCCCCATCTATTTCCCATGAAGTGATGGGACCAGATGCCATGATCTTCGTTTTCTGAATGTTGAGCTTTAAGCCAACTTTTTCACTCTCCTCTTTCACTTTCACCAAGAGGCTTTTTAGCTCTTCACTTTCTGCCATAAGAGTGGTGTCATCTGCATCTCTGAGGTGATTGATATTTCTCCCAGCAATCTTGATTCCAGCTTGTGTTTCTTCCAGTCCAGCGTTTCTCATGATGTACTCTTCATATAAGTTAAATAAGCAGGGTGACAATATCCAGCCTTGACGTACTCCTTTTCCTATTTGGAACCAGTCTGTTGTTCCATGTCCAGTTCTAACTGTTGCTTCCTGACCTGCATATAGGTTTCTCAAGAGGCAGGTCAGATGGTCTGGTATTCCCATCTCTTTCAGAATTTTCCACAGTTTGTTGTGATCCACACAGTCAAAGATTTTGGCATAGTCAATAAAGCAGAAATAGATGTTTTTCTGGAACTCTCTTGCTTTTTCCATAATTCAGCGGATGTTGGCAATTTGATCTCTGGTTCCTCTGCCTTTTCTAAAACCAGCTTGAACATCTGGAAGTTCATGGTTCACGTATTGCTGAAGCCTGGCTTGGAGAATTTTGAGCATTACTTTACCAGCATGTGAGATGAGTGCAATTGTGCAGTAGTTTTAGCATTCTTTGACATTACCTTTCTTTGGGATTGGAATGAAAACTGGTCTTTTTCCGGTCCTGTGGCCACTGCTGAGTTTTCCAAATTTGCTGGTATATTGAGTGCAGCACTTTCACAGCATCATCTTTCCGGATTTGAAATAGCTCAACTGGAATTCCATCACCTCCACTAACTTTGTTTGTAGGGATGCTTTCTAAGGCCCACTTGACTTCACGTTACAGGACGTCTGGCTCTAGGTGAGTGATCACACATACTCATTGTGGACCTGGGCAAAGAGAATGTTTTCCCGGCCTGGCTTCTGGACGTGTGAGGTCCAGGATTAAAGGTCCATCTGACTTGAGTCATTCCAGCTCTTAGAATACAACTGCAAAGTCAAAGAGGCATTACAGAGAGGACCTTAAAAAGAAACCATGATTCCTAGGAAAATGCAAGTTGGGGGCAAGATATTTTATGTGGAGCGTCTCGAGTTGACTCACCTGGTAACGGATGTGTGTGTGTGTGTGTGCCCTGTTGCTCAATCGTGTTCGTTTTGCCACTCCACGGACTTCAGCCTGCCAGGCTTCCCTGTCCATAGGATTTCCCAGGCAAGAATCCTGGAATGAGTTGCCATTTCCTGCTCCAAGGTGGGCAGAGGATATTGCCCCACATTCTGCCCCTTCACCCATGGGACCTGATTTGCCCCACAGAGCAAGGAGGGTGTGAGGTTTCATTCCCAGCCAGCTCCCAGGCGGGGCCTCAAGACTGCCTGCACAGCTGCATTTGTCCTTCTGTCCTTCTGCCAGCAGCAGGAGCAGGACAGGCCTGGCTAGCCCTAACTGGTAGGAAAGTGAGAGGCCTGGGGATCCGAGCCATCCTGGCCACGCCCATCCTGGGTCGTCCAGTCCTCAGCTGACCTTCAGCCCCAAGAGCTTGAATAATGAGAGTTTTGGGCCACTGAACTTGAGGGTCTTTTTTGTCATGCGGCAAAAAATAGCTGACTGATACAGTGCCTTCCTGTGAGCCACTTGGTCCTTCCCATTCCGTACATTTTTATTTTTTAAACAGTTTTTGTTTTATTCATTTGGCTGCAGCAGGCCTTAGGGGCGGCATGTGGAATGCTCCTAGTTGTGGACGTGGGACCTAGTTCTTCGACCAGTGATCAAACCCAGGCCCTTTACATTGGGAGCACAGGGTCTTAGCCCCTGGGCCAGCAGGGAAGGCCTGCATGCATTTTAACTAATCTGCAGCTTCACCCCCAGCACACCAGCTGCCCTTCTGCATTCTCTATGCTAGTATTGACTCCCTAAGACCCTTCAGCACCACCATCGATTTTCCAGGCCCCGTGTGTCCCTTGTATCGATGCTTCCATCTCCTTTGAACCTTTCTCGGCCCCGCAGCACCCTTTACACAGGGAGCTGGCTCATCCCGCCTGGTCCCCTCCTCTCCCTGCACTTGGCTTCCATTCCTGCCCTCCCCCTGCCCCTACCATCTCTCCCGGCCTCGTAGAAGGTGGGCAGGTGTTTGCCCTTCCCCGGGGAATCTCTGCTCCTTCTTTGCAGGAAGGCATTTAGAAACGCTCTGTGGAGGCATTATTCATACATGAGACACTGTCACCATTGACGGGGCAGGTAGGCCCCACCGCGGGCTCGGTGACCTCTGGTGCCAAGCTCTCCTGGCAGAAGCAGCCTGGCTCCCATGGAACAGACGGCAGCCTCGTCTAGCAGCAGGCAGCCTCTGCCAACAGCAAATTCCGCCCGCTGCAACTGTTATTTGACAGCATTTGTTAACATGTTAATGACAGGAAAAGGCTTTTGGCAGAAATAGCTCATCCCTGGGTCTTCCTCTCTGAAAGAAAGCGATGGGGCCATGTGGGAAGGTAACAGAATCAATGCCCTCTGAAATGATCCCCAACGTTGCCAAGGTTGTTTTAGCATGTCGAGTCTCAGAGGCAGACACGCATTTGTCAGTTGAACCCCAAAGTCACACAGCTTGGATTCCTTGCACCCAAGGAAAAGAAATGTCTCCACTGGGCCCCCCATCCGTTGATCCCAATGGGAAGCCAAAGACAGGTTACTCCATTGATATCCTCTATACAGATCAGAGAAGGAGAGAGGAAAAAGGATCTGGATACTCGAAGCTCTCAGGCAAACCCCAGGACAGATGTTCAGGGCTGGGTTCCACAAAGTCTGGAGGATCCCAGGTGTGGTAAGACACAGACAGAAAAAGGGAAGATATTTATACCCAGGAGGCTTAGGCCATGCAGCATCACGCCTGGCAGCACCGGGGTCAGCCAGGAGACAGAGGGCGGGGCAGTGCGGACCGGAGGCCTCCCTGAGGTTTCTGCAGAAGGCGTGGACAAGGCGGGGTGGGCAGCTGAGGACTGGCTGGTCTGGATCGTCCCTGCAGGCTCCGGGGCACAGCGCCCGTCCCTGGTTGTATGGAACCTGCCCAGGGTGGAGAGGGCAGGTGGACGGTGGCCCAGAGGGTGGGAGCCGGTGGAGGAGGCGTGGGCTGTGGGCTCTGGGTCTGTTGGTTTGCCTTGGAAAGGTGTGCTCACGGCTGAGCTGTTTGCTACCTTTAGGAATTTGCTGGCCCTGGAGGGACGGTCCTTCAGAGTCAGCAGGACCACACGTGTCAAAGCATCAGAACCCAGAAAATGAAACAAATGATTAACACAAATGGTGAGGCCAGAGAAGAAGAGTTTAGAAAGAGGAGGCTGTACTCAGAGCGACTTTTTCAGCAGAACGTCCTGTGTGTGAAGTTCTGGGCCGAATGCAGGAGAATCCCAGGAAGTGAGGGGTCCCTGCCGTCATCACGCATCTGATGCGGACGCAGGGTCTTCAGGGCAGGTGGACCGGGAGCCCCTCTGCGTGCAGGCATCGTCCACTCCAGGGGGGACCCTTGGGGTCAGTGCCAGGAGTGGGCAGCCAGGGCTCTGCTCCCAGAGCCAGTTCTCAAAGCAGCTGAGCACGCACATTGCTGTTCCCTCTGCCACAGCCAACCCCTGGCTTTTCAGGACCCGATGTTTTCCGCTGAATGACCACTACGAGGCCCTCTAGGGAATGGGCGGAGGCGGCGGAGGAGGTGGGAAGGTGGCATAAAGGATGCCCTGGGGGATGTTGGGGTGGGCAGGGCAGGCTAGCACCCCCCAGAGAAAGAACATACCATGAGGGGCGGCGCTCGCTGCCAGCTTCTTTGCATTCAAAATAGATTACACACTGAAATGTGGGAGCCTCCAGAGAGCAAATGCCAAAAATCTTCAAACAAGGCAATTTTCCCGCTTAAACCACATCCCCAATGCTACGAGAGGTTGCTTTCGGCAAACGTGGAACATAAACGTGGCTGGAAGTCAATCAGCCACCCACACTGAAAATAAGAGCTGCACACCAAAAGGAAAATGGGAAAATGTCAGGAGGGCCCAGGTGTCAGTGTCCTTGGAAAAACAGTGCCGGGTGCTCCCAAAGGCTTCCAAGTTGACGGCCCAGTGAAGCTGCTTGCCCTCCTTCACAGGGCGCCCTCTGCCCAGCACCCTTGGGGTCCCTTTGACACAGATGAGAGCCAGCCCTGCTCCTGACAGCCCTCCTTCTCTGGGGGATGAGCGGGAGGCGGGTTGGGGGGCGTCTCTGCCTTGGGCCAGGGAGGCCCCAGTCCCCTGCAACTCAAATGCAGCATCACACGAAACGTTCAAAGCCCAGGACAGTTGCAAACGCCTTTCTTCATTATGATTTTTTTTCCTTGAGCTTGCTAATTAAATCATTAAAATTTTATCTTCACTTAACTATGGATAAGAACCATTTGAAACATTTAATTAGTATGCTGCAAGAGACGCACAGGAGCCAGGAGTCTCTGCAAGGTGGGACTGTTAGGAAGGGGAGGGGGTGGGGAGGGAGAGACACAGCCAGAGAGACAGAGAGTGGACGGTTCCCTTATGAAGGAACCTGCAAAGGAATCTCTCCTGCCCAGGCAGGAGCTGCTAGAGGAGCCGGGTCCTCCCGCCTAGTCCTGCCTCTCTGCCTTTTCTCATGAGCTCTGGCTGGCAGCCAGGTTCTCTCCCTGTGTGCAAGCCTCTGTGTGTGTGTGTGTGTGTGTGTGTGTGCACGCATGTGTAGAGACAGACGGACAGATAGAGACAGAGAGAGGGGGAGAGACAGAATGAGAAGAGATAGAGCAAGAGGCCCAGGGCTCCTGGCTCAGAGATCTAAATTGCATTTCAAATTTTACATACATTTACATTCAGGGTCTCCAAGTTCCCTGCCCTTCTCTCACTCCCAGCCAGCAAAATAAAACATCATGAAATAAAATTGAAGTAGTGCAGCTCCAAGGTCAAGCTCATATTCAGCAGGTTGGGAAAAAGGCCCTTGAGTCCCCTGGGGATTGAAGCTGCCAGTTTCGAGCCCTCCCTGCTGGCCAGCAGCTTGCTAAGCATTTTTCTAGGGTCGCACACAATCCCACGATAATCCCAGAGTCACAAAGTTGGCCGCTTAGAAAGCTGATGGCCTCACATATCTGGAGGCCAGAGGGCCGAAGTCCAGGTGTCTGAAAGGCCATGCTAGCCCCCAGACCTGCAGGAGACCCCCTCCCGCCTCTGCCGGGCTTCAGGAAGCCCCAGCTGTTCCCTGGTTGATGGTGGCCTCAGTCCAGTCTTCACAGTGGGTCTCCCCACGTCCATCTCCACATCCTTTCCCCTCTTCACGCGTTTCTGGGTCCAAATCTCCCCGCTTATAAAAGGACTGCAGTCCTCTGGACCCCAGCCTATCCCAATGACCTCACCAACTCCATTACCTCTGCAAAGAGCCCATCTCCAGGTCAGGCCACATCCACAGGAATGGGGGTCAGGACCTCAGCGTACCTTGTTGGAAACACAAGGTAACCCATCAGCGCGCCTGGGAGAGATCTCAACGCGCCTGCAAGGCACACAGCCGGGTCAGTGTGGGAGCTGGCTTTACAGCGCCAGGTGGTAACTGCTGCGCTGTCAGGGAGCTTTCCAGGCCTTACGTTCAGGGGCTTCTGCCCCGTCCTGGGACCAGCAGGGGGGTGCCAGCGGCCAAGCCCAGCCAGAGCCTGCAGAGAGCCTCAGCCTCTCCTGGCAGCCACCGGCCTCGGTGTCCCTGTCATTCTGTGGGCCCTCCACAGCCGCAGGACTTTCTCTGCCCCCGCACCCCCATCCTGCTCAGGGAGGAGCTCCAGGTGCCAACCAGAGAGAGGAGGCTGGAGAGGGTGGGCTTTGAGAGCCAGGCACCCACCGGTGTGACCTGCCCGTTCAGGTCAAGCGGATTCTCTCTTCAGGTGGCTCCTCGCCAAGACGCACCAGGCTTCCGGCAGGAGGGGATTAAAAGAGGGGAAGGAGTTCCCATTAAACACAGCAATTACTAAAATCCTTTGAGGCAGCACCCAGGAGAGAGTATGCAAAACATTTAAGGTAACTTCTGGTACCAAACCGCTATTATCCTGTCGAGTTCCAGACGCGGGGGAGGAACACACGGAGGCCGGCATTCAGGAAGCACCGCGTTACAGCGGCGCAGGTGAGCGCCAGTGCCGGCTGCGATCCCGACCTGTGTGTTAGGAGGTGATGAGTGTGCCGGGCTTTGATTTCAGCCGCTACCTGGCTTGTTTAACCCTCCTCTCTGGTTCCTGTGCGCTCACTGACGTCCAGACTCTTTGTGACCCCGTGGACTGCAGCCCGCCAGGCTCCTCTGCCCATGGGATTCCCCAGGCAGGAATACTGGAGTGGGCTGCTGTTTCCTTCCCTAGGGGATCTTCCCGACCCAGGGACCGACCCCAGCTCTCTTGCTTCTCCTGCACTGGCAGGCGGATTCTTTACCACAGAGCCACCTGGGAAGCCCTCTTCTCTCTGGGTCGGGGGTGGAATATATAGTCTCACCAAGGCCTCTTTGCAGCTGCATGTAAGCTGGTGACCAGACTCTGGTCTCAGTGAATTCCAGAGATTTCTTAAAAGAGCAGAGGGAGAGTGTGCTGAGCGGGCGAGGAAGGTAGGGAAACAAGCCCTCCATCGTGGACATCACCTCCCTCAGTCAGGCTGAGAGCCAGGATAGGGGTGGGGGGGCCATGCAGACCTCGGTTGCAGACGCAGGACTCCCCCTCCCCACAGAAACTGAGACCTGGCCGTCCACCCCCACCCCAGAGTTCATGCCCAAGAAAGTTCCGGTTAGGTTCTTGGGCTGGGCAGAGACAGGGTCGTTCTCTCTTCCTTGTTAGAACGGAACATGCCACAAAGCAAATGCAGAAAGGTTTTTGTGAGGTGCATCCGGAACTTTCTACTGCCCGGGGCGCTCCCTGGGACTTTATTGATGCCCCAGGCAATGAAGTCGAGTGGGGTCTGCCGTGAGCTCCTAATTGCTCCCGGACTCCTGACAGCTAAACGCCATCCTCCGTAGTTACCAGCTCCACTCTCTCCATGAAAGGAGCCACGCGGCTCCCATGGCCAGTGAGACTTCTCCGCTGCAAGGCTGGACATGCCCCCTCTGCCAGCCCTGGGGATAGTGTCCAGGGAGGGAAAGCCCGCTTGTGTCATTTCTCTGCCAGGCCACATGATCCCCTGGGGCTGTTGCCAGTGGTATCCTAAGAGTCTCGGACTTGCTAACAGAGAGATGTTCCAGGGAGCAGCCAAAACCCGTGC
>NW_024070186.1:197034745-197118079 GCF_014754425.2 Oryx dammah
TGCTAACAGAGAGATGTTCCAGGGAGCAGCCAAAACCCGTGCCACGCTCTTCAGCTCATCCGGGCACATCACAGCTTCAGAAGCCGGTCTGTGAGATGCTCCAGCCTGGACGGCACTCATGTCCACCCCCCGTGCCTGCCACCTTGCAAGAGGGCAGGAGGGAAGAAATCTCCAGATCAGTCTGAAGGAACAGTCCAGAAAGCAAGGACTGGATCAGGGACATGACCTCTGCACCTCTGTATGGACGGGATGTCTGTGTCCCTCCCCAGCACCCACAAGTCACGTGTGACAGCGTTGGGAGCTGGGGCCTTTGGGGAGGGGCTTAGGTCATGAGGGTGGAGCCCCATGATGGGATCAGTGCCCTTATAGAAGGGACCCCAGAGAGCTCTCCCACCCCTTCCATCAGGTGAGGACCCAGCGAGGTGAACCAGGGAGAGGGCCCTCACCAGGCACTGAGTCTGCTGGCACCTTGATCTTGGGCTCCCCGGCCCCGAGAACTACAAGTGCTGTCTGCCCATTATCAGCCTCCTGCCCACCACCTACTTCATCACAGGAGCTTAAATGAACTAACAGAGCCTCCTTTGCACATGGAAAAAAAGAGCTGCTTTTTGAGCTGGGCTTCTTGCAGGGTGTACCCCCACAGCTTTGGGAGGAGATGGTGACCCCCACTCCACCCCAGAAGGAAAACCGAGAATGCTGAGAACACAGACAAAACGAAACGCTCCCCTGATCGAGTATGAATACCACTCTGCCTGCCCCAACCCGCGATGTGTGTGAGCTGTCGCCCTCTGCTGGACTCTGTGAGAAGTACGCCTGGGGGCTGTCCTGCACGCCTTCAGTTCAGTTCAGTTCAGTTCAATTCAGTCGCTCAGTCGTGTCCGACTCTTTGTGACCCCATGAATCACAGCACGCCAGGCCTCCCTGTCCATCACCAACGCCCGGACTTCACTCAGACTCATGTCCATCGAGTCGGTGATGCCATCCACCCATCTCATCTTCTGTCGCCCCCTTCTTCTCCCACCTTCAATCTTTCCCAGCATCAGGGTCTTTTCCAAGGAGTCAGTTCTTCACATCAGGTGGCCTAAGCACTGGAGCAATATCCATGGCACGGACGTCACCACTTAACCGGTTCAGAGGGTACAGCTCCGCAGCGTAACACACACTGTTGTTTCACCGTCATCGTCTCCAGACCTTGGTCATCTTCCCAAACGGAAACTCTGCTGATTAAATCCTAATTCCCCAACCCTCTCCTGAGGATGCGTTTTCTACTTTGACACAGTGGGTCAAGTATTTTTTCCCCCATAATTAGCTAATTTAAACTAAATTTCCTTTCTTAAAAGAAATCAACCCTGAATATTTATTGGAAGGACTGATGCAGAAGCTCTAATACTTTGGCCACCTAATTCAAAGAACCAATTTATTGGAAAAGACCTTGATGCTGGGAGAGACCGAAGGCAAAAGAAGCGGGTGGCAGAGGATCATGGCATCACTGGATCAGTGGAGGTGAATCTGAGCAAACCCTGGGAGATGGTGAGGGACAGGGGAGCCTGGCGTGCTGCAGTCCATGAGGTCGAAAAGAGTTGGACACAACTTACTGACTGAACAACAAGCTAAAATCGTTTAGCGTTTTACTTGAGGCAAACAGACACGCTAGAGTACACATGCACTTTATTGCAATACAGAAAAATAATTTTTAAAAATTAACTTTGTGGGGACTTGCCTGGTGGTCCAGTGGTGAGGACTCTGCGCTCCACTGCCCTGGGTGCTAGGGAAGTAATCCTGCAAGCCTCGAAGCAAACAAAAAAACCAGCGAAATGAGGAACATGACCCACAAACTGTCTTGTATTTCTGGAAATGGACCTCAAACAATAAAGGCCAGGGCAGAAATAACAGCAGCCACCCCAGCCGCTTCAGGAATGTTCTAGAAAGTGGGACGTGGAGCCGTTCGCGCTGGCACCTGACCTGGGAAGCCTGTGTCCACCCACTGGCTCTCCAGGTGGCAGGAGGCCTGCTCGCAGGGCGTTTCTAAGCCAAGCTGCTCTCCTGTCTGAGCGGCTGTCACAGCCCGCCGGCCACAGCCAAGTCTGGGAGACAAAGGCGGTGCGGTTGGCATCTGAGGTGCGAGGCCAGGCAGCTGGCTGTGGAGATGCGCCCCGCCTCGTGGATGCCCACCGGTGCCCCACTCCCCGAGCTGGCAGCTCCCAGGAAGGCTGGACCCGACCCCCGGGTGATCCCAGCGTCCTGTTGGCAAGGGAAGGAGACATTCAGAGATCCCGTCCAGAGGCCCCGCTCCCTTGGAGGGGGCTCCCCTCGTCCGTCCATTGCTTCCGAGTCCTCCCCCTTCTGGGGAGAGTGCCTTTGCCCCCAGGCTGGGCGGAGCCGCGCCCTGCTAATCGGCTCAGCTCCAGAAGCTGGTCTAGACCTGAAGGAGGTTCCCGGCCACCAGACGAGCGTTCCCAGACCAGGCTCCCAGTGGGCCGCTCTAAGAGCCCGACGCCCTCAAACCGCGCTCCCGTCTCCTTCCCTCGCTGCGTGTGCAGGGCTGGTCTTTGGGTCCGTGTCTGGCATCGAAACATGCACCACAATGGGAGAAACAGACCGCCGGGGAATCTGCGGTGTGACCAGGGAGCTCAAGCCTGGTGCTCTGGGACAGCCGGAGGGATGGGGCGGGAGGCGGGAGGGGGCTCGAGGCGCAGGGGCCACATGAAAACCCGCGGCTGGTCCACGTGGCAGAAAGCGACACGGATTGTCAAGCGACTGTCCTCCGAGTAACAGTAAGGTTTTAAAAAGTCTCAATTCCTCTTCTTTTAATGACATCGTGGGGCAGGGCCCCCTGGTGAGATGCAGGCGGTCCTTCCTTTTATTCTTTTTTTTTTTTTAATTTTTATTTATTTATTTCTGGCCAAGCCATACCGCTGTGGGATCTTAGTTCCCTGAGCAGGGATGAAACCTGGGTCCCCCTCCTTGGAAGCGCCGAGTCCTAACCACTGGACCGCCAGGGAAATCCCTTGCATCCATTTAAAAGATGAAAGAACTTCCCCAGCGGCAGAACCTGAGCTAGCAGAAACAGCACAGGCTGGTCCCATCGGGGTCAGCTACTTCCATTTGACACGTCCCCTTCCCCCAGGAGCAGCCTCATCTCGAGGAAGAATCACAGCCTGCTTCCTAAGAAACCTCCCCGGGCCTGCCAGTTGAGCGGGGCGAGCCAGCCCGAGGGGCTTGCTGAGTCTGACCCTCCCGTTTAGTTTAGGGATGTCTTCGCGGCTCACCGGTCGCCACCACCTCTCTCTGACTCTCTGCTTTCCAAAGGGAACCGATTCAGGACCGGAGACACGACCTCTCTGCTCCATGCCCTCATCCCCTCCAGGCTAAAGAATGAGGCAGGGGACGCGCTTCAATTCCCCAATTTAATGAGCAAGACTTCCACCCCAGTGGGGCTCAGCCCTGGGGAGCTCAGCAGGGAACAGGGGGTCTGCCTCGGGGAGGGGAGGCGGCACCATCTGAGAGCTGAAGTGGGGGAGGGCTTGGGGGGCGAGGGGCCCAGGTGGCCCCCAGGCAGGCCCCTGGGAGGCTGGCTTTGATGCGGCCCCAGAATTTGGTTCAGAGTCAAAGCAGAGGAATGGATTTGTTAGCTGGAACGCAGCCCTGACTTCTCCCCAGGAAATTCTCTGAAAAAGAGATTGAACCTGGGAGGGTTTCAATGAGGTGATGAATCACCCAGCTCCTCTCCAGCCTTTCATACCCAGCAGTTCACTTTTCTACCTTGGATGAGATAAATGGATGCAAAGCATCCTTAGATTCCCAGGCTCTTTGAAGTTTTCAAAGGCCTTTACTTACCTTGTCCCCTAGGGGGGAATGGGCGAGGTGAGCTACGGGGAGCTGGGGGTGAGGGGGAGCGAAGGTCCACCTCGTACCAGTAGAGAAACAGGATGTCAAAAAGGTCCAGTGACTCTCCCGAAGTCCCACGGCCCGGGAAGTGTGGTTGGGACCAGAGCCAGGTCTCCACCAAGGAGTGGGTACCACTGGGACAGACCAGAAAGAACAGTGCAAGGTCACAGGAAGCCCCCCTAGACTGCAAAAGGGCCGGAGAGCGGGGCAGGCCCAACCGCAGCCCCAGGCCAGTCCCTGCTGTTCCCCGTGAGCAGTGTTACTGGAGCTCGGGCAGCCGCTCCTCCGTCCCAGGCCTAGGGCCACTCTCAGGCTCCAAGGGGAGAGGCCAGTCGTTGCCACGGAGACCTGTGGCCCGCAAAGCCGTGACTATTTAGTGCCCGATCCTTTAGCGGGCTATCCTGGTGGCTTTCCATCCCAGATGGTAAAGAATCGCCGGCAGTGCAGGAGACTCAGGTTCAATCCCTAGGTCGGGAAGACTCCCTGGTAAAGGAAAGAGCAACCCACGCCCGTCTTCTTGCCGGAGGCATTAGGCCCTTTACCAGAAGTTTGCCTTTCCTTGCTCTTGCTGTTGTTTTCAGTCCCTAAGTCGTGTCCGACTCTTCGAGACCCCATGGACTGCAGCACCCCAGGCTTCCCTGTCCTTCACCACCTCCTGGAGTTTGCTCAGACTCACGTCCATGGCATCAGTGATGCCTCCCAACCATTTCACCCTCTGTCGCCCCCTTCTCCTCCTGCCCTCAGTCTTTCCCAGCATCAGGGTTTTTTTTCCAATGAGTCAGCTGTTCACATCATGTGGGCAAACTATTGGAGCTTCACCATCAGTCCTTCCAGAGAATATTCAGGGTTGATTTCTTTTAGGGTTGACAGGATGGATCTCCTTGTTGTCCAAGGGACTCTCAAGTCTTCTCCAGCACTGAATCTCTAGTTCCACTCAGGACTGCTTAGGGTCACCCAGAGCCCAGAACGATCTCAAACCACAGGATGATTTTTTTTTCTTCCATTTCATCTTAGCAGCTTTCTTCCTGCTCTGTGTCCACCCACCCCTCACCTGTTCTAGCTGCTGGAAGCCCTCTCATAGGCCCCTGATGGATCAAGTCCACAGGACTCTTCAGAGTGAAATAATCCAGGGATCATAGAGGGGTCATGGATCTATCCCTTTGCCAAGCCCCAGACCAACAGCATCTTACGGAATCTTCCCAACAGCCATGGGAGAGAGGGGCTGTTACCAGCCCATTTTATAGATGGGAACACTCAAGTCTTCCTGAAACCAAAACTTATATTCCAACCACTGTGCATTATTGCCTCCTGGATGATAGCGATGACTTGTTTTCAAAGAGACAGACTTTTCACTAAGGAAAATCCCAAACATTCATGTGTATGGGCCATGCTAGTTATCCTTAAGGACGCTGGATGGTGAAGGGATTCCACTGGACCAACTTCCGCCTACACTTTTGGCAGCCTCTAGCATAAGAGCCATCCATCATGGTTGATCGGGTCAGGGAAAGACAGGGTCCCCTCACCTTGCCACAGGCTGCAGCATTCCAGCTGGCCAGTCCGAGGTTTGCCCACGTGAAGATGCATGGTTCACACAGCAGCCATAAGTAGAGAATGTTCTAGAGCCCAGGCAGATGGTAGGAAGGGGCAGGCACCCTTCATGGTCAAGAGTGAGAAATGTGGACCCAAGTACCCATGATGAGGGGTGTGTCTAGTCAGGTTATATTTGATGCAAACACTGGCCCTAAGCCTGCAAACACACACACCACACCCGCACATGCACACAACTACTGCTCATAAGGGAAAAAACTGCCCAAGCTCCAGTTCCACCTGCTGAAACACACAGATGCTCTCGCATCTCAGAGCTGGCCAACCAGCTTGGTTCGACAAAGGAGTAGATTCTCTTTTCAAGGCACCTCTATGTCTCTGTAAGTCTCCCTTCCTTCTCTTCCCATCTCAGAACTCAGGCTGTGCCGAGGAAAGCCATCGTGGACTTACCAGGGAATGTCTAGTCTAAGCGGGATTTCTTAGGCCGTTTCCAAAGTCTGCAGACCTCCACTGGCATTCTCTTTATTCAGTCCCTGCTCAGGACAGGATATTGGAAGTGAATTATTTATACCCCCAAGAAACCGAAAGAGAGAGAGAGAAGAAGAGAGTGCAAGGAAACAGTAATTTCTGTGTGGCTGTCTTGCAGGTGTCTGCCTTTCTCACCAAAAAATATTTCATTCTCCCTTCGTTTTTGAAAATTTCATTTGTGTACTGCCACTGGAGGACAACGTTATTGATTTATTTAAAATATTTATGCTGAATTACAGCATCAGATAGACACATGCATTAGCAGGAGCTGTGCGGAACAATATGCCCACAAAGTTTATTTTTGAACAGAAAGTTGAGAAGGCTGTGTCTACAAACATCAAATGACTCATTCTTCGCTAATTACTGACACCTGCAGCAGAATCACTCTCTACTAAAAACTCGGCATTTCGGTTAATTTCTGCTCCAGTTGGTGTGGTAACAAACGCATCGCCTGCTTGATGGAGAAACGCAGAAGCCTCACAATGACTTCGAGAGCTTTCCGTCTTCTTCCTAAAACCCTAGCCAAGAAATTAAGAATAGGCAACCACGTGGGCTCTACGGACAGACCCAGGTGCTCAGGGTCCCTCACCAACAGCACAGAGGCTTCAGTTCAATCTTTTAAGCTGGGACAGCAGGGAGGTCGGGGGTTGGGGGTTCACGACAATCTGGGGTTCATGTTGCTGCTCTGCTGTTCACATGCTGTGTGACCGTGGGCAAGTCACTTAGCGTCTCTGAGTCTCAGGATGGGGATAAGCAATCGGTCCTGCTTCGCTGGCATGCTGTTGAGGCAAAGTCCTTGGACTTTGGTTGGTGCTCCATGAACACTGTTCCCCGTGGCTACTGCTGAAGATCAGCCCCATTTTTGACCCCAGAGCGCCCACCAGTGTCGCCCCCATTCCAGTTCTCCAGGCTTCGCTCTAACTCTCGGTTCCAGCGCCGCAGGCTCCTGCCTTCCACCGGTCCTCGATGGCGCCTTCATCCTGACCTGGCCCCGCCCACCAGACGGGGAGAGCAGTGAGGAAGCAGCCACCACAGCGTGGTGCCCACCAGTGGAGGGAAGAGCCCTTCCTGGGTCACAAGGGCCTCACGTGCGCGAAGACGATAAACCTCGGTAGGTCCTGTCGCCCCCCACTGTGTGGATGAGGAAACTGAGACGTTAGAGAAAAGCTGTCCCAAACAGAGGCAGACAATTCACAGAGGAAAGAACCCAAACTGCCCGCCAAGCTTAGGAAAAGTTGCTCGGACTCACAAGCCGCCAAGGAAAAGCAAACTGCGCTGGCCATGAGACACCCTTCTTCATCAGTTACGTTAGCAAACGGTTCAGAGGGCAGCAGCTTCCAATGGTGGCAAGAATGTGGGAAGTCACGTGGTCACAGAGCTTGTGAAACGGCGTGATTGCTGCAGCCTCTACGGGAATTACCCTCACAGTAAATAGCTATGAAATTTTTAAATGCGTGTCCTTTGAACAAGCATTTGCACTTTGGGGAATCTGTCCTACATGAGTCAGATCAGTGGTGCGTGAAAGGTGTGTATCAGGGTGTCTGTGGGAGCATGGTTGGAAGCAGGGAAAAAGAAGGATTCCTGCAGCATTGTAGTGGAGAAAAGATGGAAGCAATCCAAGGATGTCAAAGGATTGTTTGTATTAATACTGTGGGAAAGTGGAAACAAACAATATTCATCAATAGAGAGGAGCTGAGTACATTCTATACATCCACATTACAGAATGTCATGCAGCAGTTTAAGGGTTTCTTTGATGTGTCTTTATTGAATTTGTTATAATATTGCTTATATATATATATATATGAGAGGAAAAGTGAAGTCGCTTAGTCATGTCCAACTCTTTGTGACCCCATGGACTACAGCTTCCCAGGCTCCTCCATCCATAGGATTTTCCAGGCAAGAATACTGGAGTGGGTAGCCATTTCCTTCTCCAGAAGATCTTCCAGACCCAGGGATTGAACCCGGGTCTCCTGCATTGTAGGCAGACGCCTTACCATCTGAGCCACCCGGGAAGTCCATTTACATATATATATATTAATGTTTTTATATACATGAAATATATACACATGCCAAGAACAAGTGGGATTTTAGCTTCTGACCAGGGATCAAACCCACACCCCTGCACTGGAAGGTGAAATCTTAACCACTGGTCCACCAGGGACGACCCCATGTAACAGTTCAAAAGAATGAATTACAGTTCTACATGCCAGATTGCTAAGTGAAAAAAACAACCTAAGACGCTCCTTAAAATGGGTCAGAGAGCAACATTTTTGCTAATAGGAAACTATGTTCTTGTTAGTCATTCAGTCCTGTCCGACTCCTTGTGACCCCATGAACTGTAGCCTGCCAGGCTCCTCTATCCATGGAATTTTCCAGGCAAGAATGCTGGAGTGGGTTGCCATTCTATATTCCATTATTTTAAGGGGTTTAATATAATGCCTTCCCAGGTTCAAAACCCCCAAAGTTCCCCAAATTACTAAAACTCTCTCCAATAATCACGAAACAACCCACCGAGAATTTATATTATCAGGCATTTAAAACATCAATGAAAGTGAAAGTGAAAGTGAAGTCACTCAGTCCTGTCGGACTCTGCAACCCCATGGACTAGTAGCCTACCAGGCTCCTCCCTCCATGGGATTCTCCGGGCAAGAGTACTGGAGTGGGTTGCCAAAACATCGATAACCTAATTATTTAACACTTCACACACCCACTCCAGGGGCCTGTGAACACGTTCAGTGGCATTGTTTTCCTTTATTGCAAATTAAGGTACCCCGTGATATCAGCAGACAACAAAGAATATGTTAAAGGTACCCAGTGAATGCAAATAAGACTTAGCAAACTAAAGTGAACGAGGGAACATTCTGATAATGGTGGTTTACCGATTAGTCATCTGAGAGGCCTGGCAGATGGGGCTGTGTTGGAGGTCCCCCAGCCCTGCCTTCCGTGGGAAGCTTGTCTCTCCAGCTGCCAGCAATGCCGTGGCAGACAGGCTCTAGCTGGGAGTCCTTCAGGAGCGGTGTCCCCCAGGGCCACGGCCCTGCCTGGGACAGCTGGTCTATGTGGGTCACTGGTTCCCCAGTCTGATGGGCACGGCCAGATGTCTGCTCACCCATCAAGCCTGAGCAGGGTGGGCAGCTGAGGACTGGCTGGTCTGGATCGTCCCCGCAGGCTCCGGGGCACAGGGCCGGTCCCAGTTGCGTGGACCCTGCCCAGGGTGGAGAGGGCAGGTGGACAGCGGCCCAGAGGCTGGGAGCCCGTGGGGAGGGGCGGGGCGGCGGGCTCCGGGTTGGCCGGTTGGCACCGGGAGGTGTGCTCGCGGCTGGGCCGTTTACTGTCTCTAGGACCCAGCTGCCCGGAGAGGGGCGGGCCCTGCGGGGTCACCAAGGCTCCGGATGTGGAACCTTCAGAACAGAGAATACGAGTGGGCACGCCTGTGGGCGGGGGCGGCTGGCGGGCTGCAGTCCACGGGGCTGCAACGAGTCGGACAGGACGGAGCACGCACGTTCACACCTGTACGCTGAACCAGCAGGTGAGGACAGGGAGGAGGGGCACAATCGCAGGAAGACTGGAACGTGCCCCAGTGCCCTCCCGTTCCACCTGCAGCCTCCGCGGACAGCTCACAGGCTCCGGGACACAGACTGCTGGGCTCGAGGGCCCCAGGGTGACTGCCCCTCGCCTGGCCCCGCTTCACACCTGCAGCTCCTCCGGCTGTGCCCGTGAGCTCAGCCTCCGGCTAGGTAGGGCGCCCCGAGACAGACCCGGCTGCAGCGCGCAGGGCGTTTAGTGCGGGGGCTCGCGCCGTGGACGGAGCGGGAGGCGGGGGAGAGCTGGGGACAGGTCGCGGGAGGCCACCTCACCCTGTGCAGCCCCGCCGGGAGCCCCTCGTGGCGCCAGCTGGGCCTTTGCATCAGCGCCCTGGGAGCCTGGAGGAGACCCAGCAGCAGGTCAGAGAGGTGAGGGCCGTGCGGAGGAGGGTGTCTCGGCGCGGGAGCACCTACAGCGGAGGAGCAGGGCTCCGCGGAGGCTGGGAGGCCGCGTCTGGCGAGGTTGGAGGGAAGAGGGCCTCAGGAGCAGCAGGGCCTTGGCGCGCGGGTCCTCTTGGGTACTGCAGGGCGGCTTGAGTGATGCCCCCTGGGCAGAGGGAGCCGGTGAAGAGGGTTCAGCAGGGCTGGGACAAGCCTCGCCTGAATCTGCTCTGGTGTCCGGGCAGCCTGCGGGGCATCCACGCCTGGCTTGGGTTCTGCGCCTGAATCTGTGGACGGGAGCAGTTTGGAGCCGTTGCAGGCGGTTGGGCTGTAATTTTCCTTTTCCGCAATACCTTTATCAGGTTTTGGTATCAGAGTGATGTAGGCCTCAGAAGATGAGTTCAGAAGTGTTCCTTCCTCTGCAATTTCTGGGAACCATTTCAGAAGGACACGTGTTAACTCTTCTTTAAATGTTTGGTTGAATTTGGGAGCTTCAGGCCAGTGTCACTGATGAACACAAATGCAAAAATCCTCAAAAAAAAAAAAAACAAGCAAACCAAGTCCAATACATTAAAGGATCAGACACCATGATCAGGTGGGCTTTATCCCGGGGATGCAAGGATTTGCGAATCAATCTGTATCTGCAAATCGATTAACAAACTGAAGAACAAAAACCCTGTGCTCATCTCAATAGATGCAGAAAAAGCTTTTGATAAAATTCAACATGGATTTATGATTAAAAAAACAACTCCCAGAAGGTGGGCATAAGAGGGGACATACCTCAACATAACAAAGGCCATATAGACAAGCCCACAGCTAACGTCATCCTCGGTGGTGAACAGCTGAAAGCGTTTTCTCTGACAGCTGCACCAATGCTCATATTGAGGGCAGCGGCTGCCCCTCCTCCCTACCCCCTCCTCCCTCGACTCTTTTCCATCCCCCTCCCTCCTCCCCAAAGTTCATTTTCAGCATCAGGGAATTGGATGGCCTACACGCGGCATTAAGGAAAACCTGGCAAAAATTCTATGTGACTTAAAATTCATTTGGGATACCTGGTCTTTCCTTAATTATTCCAGAAGCTGTATCCACTGCCTCCAAAACTAGGGTGAGATGGTGAGCGGGGTGTACGCCGAGGTCTGCCGACGCAGGCTGAGCGGCCCTGCCGATGGCTTATCCTCCCCAGGTCTGCGTCCTGGGTGCTTAAACACAGCAGAAGCTGTCCCTCGGCACGCAGAGAGGGCCCGTGGAATCATCATTCTTTTCCTTCTCGAAGCAGCTCTTCTCTCTGAGCTTGGAGGTATGAACTATTCAGCCCTGGCCAGAGTGGGCACCTCCCTGTCACTCTCTATCCCTTGTCCCCCCTCCCCAACTCTCCTTCCCGATTCTTCGGACGTGACCTGGGGCTGCCGTTCCACAACCCAAAGGCAGCGGCGGCGGGGGTCCCCCCAACCCCACCCCGCCCCCACCCCGCCCTCACGCCAGTATCCGTAACCTGAGTCCTTCCTCCCCAGTTAGCAACAACTTCCTTGGCAGATGATTAGGAAGCAGAAAGTGGTCCCTTCTAGGCGAGAGATTACTCAGAATAAATCGCGGCAGCTTTTTGCCTTTTTGTTTTTTTTCCCCCTCCGCTGCAGTCCGCGCTCCATCATCTTAAAGATCTTTGTTTGACGGTTAAGTGCATTCACCTAGACGGGTGTGATATTTCTTCCCTATTGTAGTGATTATTTCCTCTTTTAATTTCTGAATTTATGGTTGCTTCCCATGCTGTGGCCCCCAGCTCCAGAACATAGAGGTTTCCACCTCATCTCAGCAGCTGTGCTGCCGGGGAATGAATGGCAGTGGTGAGACGGAGCAGACCGGCACAAACATAGCGCTAAAACAGCACTGATTCTTTAAGCAGGGTGAGCTTGGAAGAAAGGTGCCCGCCTGTTCACTTAGCAAATGGTTCCAAGGCAGCTGAGCAACAAGGTTTGAGGCAGCTCGCGTCACCTCCGATCATAATATGATCCTTGGCGCGGCACCTTTAAGCACGCGTGCCAGGTCGCTTCAGCCGTGTCCGACTCTGTGTGACCCCGAGGGCTGTGGCCCGCCAGGCTCCTTTGTCCATGGGATCCTCCAGGCAGGAATGCTGGAGTGGGTTGCCTGGCCCTCCTCCAGGGGATCTTCCCGACCCCGGGCTCCACCCCGAGTCTTTCACATCTCATGTCCCCTGCGCTGGCCGGCGAGTCCTTCACCACCGGTGCCGCCTCGGAAGCCCATGGTACCATTGTGATTAGGTTCAGGATGTGTGTTTATCAGAAGGTCTGCAGGGACCTCGAGGGGTTCTCCGTGTGCTTCATGAAGACCTTCCCGGTCTTTCCTCTGCATCACTGACGCAGCTCCACAGCGCCCGGAGGCAGAGGGAATCAAAAGGCAAAACAGTCAAACGCTCAACCTCTCTCTCTGCCCAAGCCTCGTGTACTCCGTCAAGCGCCATCAATGTGTCCTTTGCTGCCCGGCCTTAAGGTGGTGTCAGTGACTTGGACTTTAGGGAAGTGAGCCGGGCAGCCAGGAAGTCCTTCATCGGCCAGAGATGACAGGTGACAGGTGATGGAAATCCTGGCCACCCAGAGTGTGGTTTGGAGACCACCAGCCAGCCTAGCATCACCCGCGATCCTGTTAGAAGCAGACCCCACCTGTGGCAGTTTCTGGACACTTGCAGGTGACCCATCTGGACACTGGAACTTGAGAAGGACTGGTTAGGGAAGAGCTTCTCGAAAGGAAAACCCAGAGCGACGCTAGGGCTCCGGTGTGGATGGAGACCCGGGGACATTAGGTCGGGGCCAGTTTTCAGGGCTTCGAGGCAGCAAGCTCCCTGGAGTCGGGAGGCCTCGCTGAGCCTTTGGGAACGTTTCACTCAGGCGCACAGGCACGCCTCCGTTGTTACTTGCTGCAGACACTGCATTTTCCACCAACTCAAGGTCTGTGTCAACCTTGCATCTGGCAAGTCTTTCGGCTCCATTTTCCCAGCAGCTTTTGCTCACTTCCTGTCTGTGTGCCACGTTCTGATCATTCTCACCACCTCTCAAACGTTTTCATTATTACTGGGTTTATTATGGGGACGTGTGAACAGTGATATCTGAGTTACTACTATGACTTGCCGAAGGCTGAGAGGGTGAGGTGCGTTTATCAGCAAGAATGAACTTTTTAATTAAGGCATGTGCGTTTTCTTTTTTTTTTTTTAAGACACAATGGTATCTCATACTGAATAGACTACAGTAAAAGTGTGAACACCACCTTTCTAGGCTCTGGGAAGCCAAAACGTTCATGTGACTTTCTTAATTTCAACAGTCGATCTACTGTGGTGTCCTGGAGCCAAACGAAATCTCTCTGAGGTCTGCCTGCAATTGTGCTGTTGTTTTTCAATTGCTCGGTCGTGTCAGACTCTGTGATTCCCTGGGCTGCGGCACGCCAGCCTTCCCTGTTCTTCTCTATTTCCCAGAGCTTGCTCAAACGTATGTCCATCAAGCCGGTGATGCCATCCAGCCATCTATCCTCTGCTGCCCCCTTCTCCTCCTGTCCTCAGTCTTTGCCAGCATCAGGGTCTTTTCCAATGAGTCAGCACTTTGCATCACGTGGCCAAAGTATTGGAGCGAGTGTGTTACTCACTGTTTTTGGATCAGTCGTATTTCAGCAATTACTTTTTCAGAAAGTGTGTGTGAACTTGAAAGACGAGCTCAGGTGGTTTTCTCTTCCTCACATCTGGTCAACTTAGATTTCCAAATCATGTACCGTGCAATTTGGTATTCTGATATAATGAAAGGGGGTGGAGTAGGAGAAAAAGAAAGAAGGAAGGAAGGAAGCAGAAAGAAAAAATTGAAGTAAAAACTGCTTTCTATTTTAGGGAAACGTTCCAACCCTGGTCGCTGGTTGGAAAGCATCATTTATTGACAGAAATGTTTATTTTTCTCAATAGTGATCCAGTGCCAGGTAGCCCCAAGGCTTCCCAGGTGTCTTGGCAAGTAGAGAATCTGCCTGCCGGTGCAGGAGACACAGGAGGCCTGGGTTTGATCCCTGAGTCGGGAAGATCCCCTGGACAAAGGAATGGCTACCCACCCCAGTGCTCTTGCCTGGGCAATCCCGTGGGCCAAGGATCCTGGTGGGCTACAGTCCCTGGGGTCACAGAGTCAGACGTGACTGAGCAACTGAGGATGCATGCACGCCAGCTAGCCCCAAGGCTTGGACTTCATCAGTATGCTTTTCTAAGTGGGACAAAGGACATCAGCTTGCTCCCCATCAGGACTCCTGACTGGTGCAACGCTAGAGGCTGAAAGCATGTGTCACCTGGAGACAAAGGCGCTTGTGGATGGTGACAGTCAGGTCCCAGGTGTGTGAGGATCCTGCGGCTTCCGTAACAAAATGCCACAAACCAGCAGAACTGTGCTCTCTCGGCGTTCTGGAGGCCAGGAGTCTGAAACCGAGGTGCCAGCAACCCAGGGCTCCCTCTGCAGACTCCAGGGAAAGATCCTTCCGGCCTCTTCCAGCTTCTGGTGGCTCCTGGCATGTTTGTCCATCCAATCTCTGCCTCCGTCTTCATGTGGCCTTCCTTCTTTGTTCTTATCAGAAAGGTAACTTTCTTACTGAGGGTGCCTGCATCCCAACTTAAATGATTACATCTGCAAAGACCTTATTTCCAAGTAAGGTCAAGCCCAAGGTACTGGGTGGCCATGAACTCTGCGGGGAAGGGGCGAGAGATGCTATTGAACCCGCACAGCTGACGGACGGCGTGGCCAGAGCCTCAGACGGGCCCCGGGCCCCTGAGCTCTCCCGCTGGCTCCCTCTCCAGGCCTCAGTTTCCACATCTATGGAAAAAAAAAGCACCGTCAAGGCCTTGATTGAATTATTTTCTTAACTTCTACAGTGGGAGAGCACCCACCATGGATAGCTGCAAGAAGCAGCTGAAATTCCTCTCAAATTTGGGCGCAAAGTCCTGAGTTTCGGTGGAGGCACCGCTCTGCTTCCATCTCCTTGCTTTTCCAATGAAGCTAATAACTCGAAACTCATGCACAGAAGTGTTGCAGAGAACTGGTATTTACAGGGAATGATTCTCAGGCGTGTTGCAAATAGGAGGTGCTACAGGAATACCAACGAGGAGTGACCTAGCAAGGTTTCTCAGATTCTAAATCTGGCAAGAGGGAGAAGGAGGGGAGGGTGGGGCAAGTGAGCTATTTTTAATTCCTGGCCAAGAAGTGATTTTTTAAAAAAAAATCCACACTAATATTATGAGCTCAGCCTGTTCCAACAATGAATTCTGTTTCCGTAATTGTCCTGTCCACGGTTATGCTGGTAGAGAGAACAAGAATCGTGGTGATTTCTCATCTAAAGCTGCCAGGTGGCGAAGTCGGGGAGGGGCTTCGGGACCCCCTAGAGAACCCAGGGATGGGGGAGGGTGGCCCCCTGCGGGGCCAAGCCATATGACTAATAATTAATATTTAACACTGCTTTTAAGAATCAGTGGCAAGGCCCTCCATCAGCACATAGGATCTAACGTCAGAAATAGAAGAAACGCATTTATGTATCGATTCGCCCTGAACGCTCTCCTCCCCATCTGTGTCTCTGGGTATATGTGAATCAATATTGCCTACCACGTCCAGATTTTTTTTAAAAAAGGTCTCCTGGAGGCAACTATGAAGACAGCCAGCTCCCTCACGGGGAGGAGGGTGTGTTGGCAAGAAACTCTCTCATTTTAGGAGGGGTGTTCTTTTCCTTCTGCCATCAGACCTGCTGCAGAACAACTCATGATGAATCGAAAAGGGTCAGATAAATTCAGGATGCAGTTTCTCGTTCATTTTAATTTTTTTGAAATGTTTAAAACACAGAAGAGGGCAGAGACGATAGAACAAATTCCCAGGGGCCCATCACCACCCTGGAGCAACGGCACCCCACTGCAGGGCTCTTGCCTGGAAAATCCCGTGGACGGAGGAGCCTGGTGGGCTGCTGTCTGTGGGGTGGCACCGAGTCGGACACGACTGCAGCGACTTAGCAGCAGCAGCACCCTAAGTTAACAAATGCCATTTTCTGTCTTTTATGAGCTAAGCTGCTTCACTCGTGTCTGACTCTACGTGACATCATGAACTGTGGCCCACCAGGCTCCTCTGTCCATGGGATTTTCCAGGTAAGAATGCTGGAGTGGGTTGTCATTTCCTCTTCCAGGGAATCTTCCTGGCCCAGGGAGTGAACCTAGGTCTATAACATCGCTTACTCTCCTACACTGGCAGGCGGGTTCTCCTGGGTCTTCTGAGTGTTCTCAAAATATAAAATGAACAGAACATTGCAGCTCAGGCTCCGTTCCTTTCAACCCCCTGGTGGGGCCTTCCCTCTCACCTCTGGATGGGAGTGTGGGTCATCAGGCCATCGTGAAGGCTTCTGTGCTCCTCCCCATGTATCCGTGAGCAACCTGTAATGTTGTTTGGGCTGCTTTCAGACTCCTGGAACTTGCTGTCTCTCTCTTGACATTATGATGGTGAT
Source organism: Oryx dammah (assembly GCF_014754425.2). Classification (NCBI taxonomy): domain Eukaryota; kingdom Metazoa; phylum Chordata; class Mammalia; order Artiodactyla; family Bovidae; genus Oryx; species Oryx dammah. The sequence goes on from NW_024070186.1 coordinate 197,051,179, forward strand.
AACTACCCGTGTTGATCTGGTACCTCTTGTTTATCGACTACACTTGCATATAGACGCCTAAGGAATGATGCGCCCAGGCTTGCTCGTCTGTCCCCTGTGGATGCACATTGCAGCTGTTTCCGTTTCCCGTAGTGTTTGTCTTTTCACGCCGCCAGTGTGCGTGCACACGTGGGGTTTTGGGCTTCTATCACGTGTGTTTCCAGCCTCAGTGGGTGCTGCCAAGCTGGTCTTCAGAAAGGCTGGATCAATTTGCAGTCAAACAACAGGGCCTGAGAATTCCATTTCCCTTTCATTTTCTCCGACATTTAATAGTGTCCAGCTTTTCTTCCTTGTTCTAAACAATTTGCTAGGTCTCGAGTAGGAAACGGCAACCCCCTCCAGTACTCTTGCCTGGAAAATGCCATGGACAGAGGAGCCTGGCAGGCTTTAGTCCATGGGATCGCAAAGAGTGACCGAGAATAATGCGCTCACAGGTGGGGGAGGGGCAAGGGCCTCAAGATAGTTTTCCGCAATCTAGAGAAATGGTATATATGATCTAATTTGCAAAACAGAAATAGACAAACAGAGAGAACAAACATATGGATACCAAGGGGGAGGGGAGGAGAGGGGTTGTGGCGGGATGGATTCGAAGACTGGGATTGACATACATGCACTATGGATACTCAGATCAGTTCAGTCGCTCAGTCGTGTCCAACTCTGTGACCCCATGGACTGCAGCACGCCAGGCCTCCCTGCCCATCACCAACTGCCAGAGTTCACTCAAACTCATGTCCATTGAGTCAGTGATGCCATCCAACCATCTCATCCTCTCTTGTCCCCTTCTTCTCCCACCTTCAATCTTTCCCAGCATCAGGGTCCTTTCAAATGAGTCAATTCTTTGCATGAGGTGGCCAAAGTATTGGGTTTTCAGCTTCAGCATCAGTCCTTCCAATAAATAAATATTCAGGACTGATTTCCTTTAGGATTAACTGGTTGGATCTCCTTGCAGTCCAAGGGACTCTCAAGAGTCTTCTCCAACACCACAGTCCAAAAGCATCAATTCTTCAGCATTCACGTTTCTTTATAGTCCAACTCTCGCATCCGTATATGACCCCTGGAAAGAGACGGACCTTTGTTGGCAAAGTGTCTCTGCTTTTTATATGCTGTCTAGGTTGGTCATAGCTTTTCTTCCAAGGAGCAATCGTCATTTAATTTCATGGCTGCAATCACCATCAGCAGTGATTTTGGAGCCCAAAAAAATAAAGTCTCTCACTGTTTCCACTGTTTCCCCATCCATTTGCCATGAAGTGATGGGACCGGATGCCATGATCTTCATTTTCTGAATGTTGAGCTTTAAGCCAACTTTTTCGCTCTCCTCTTTCACTTTCATCAAGAGGCTTTTTAGTTCCTCTTCACTTTCTGCCATAAGGGTGGTGTCATCTGCATATCTGAGGTTATTGATATTTCTCCCGGCAACTTTGATTCCAACTTGTGCTTCTTCCAGCCCAGCGTTTCTCATGATGTCCTCTGCATATAAGTTAAATAAGCAGGGTGACAATATACAGCCTTGACATACTCCTTTCACTATTTGGAACCAGCCTCTTGTTCCATGTCAAGTTCTAACTGTTGCTTCCTGACCTGCATACAGGTTTCTCAGGAGGCAGGTCAGGTGGTCTGGTATTCCCATCTCTTTCAGAATTTTCCATAGTTTGTTGTGATCCACACAGTCAAAAGCTTTGGCATAGTCAATAAAGCAGAAGTAGATATTTTTCTGGCACTCTCTTGCTTTTTCGATGATCCAACAGATGTTGGCAATTTGATCTCTGGTTCCTCTGCCTTTTCTAAATCCAGCTTGAACATCTGGAAGTTCATGGTTCACGTACTGTTGAAGCCTGGCTTGGAGAATTTTGAATATTACTTTACTAGCGTGTGAGATGAGTGCAATTGTGTGGTATTTTGAGCATTTTTTACCATTGCCTTTCTTTGGGATTGGAATGAAAACTGGCCTTTTCCAGTCCTGTGGCTACTGCTGAGTTTTCCAAATTTGCTGGCATATTGAGTGCAGCACTTTCACAGCATCATCTTTTAGGATTTGAAATAGCTCAGCTGAAATTCCATCACCTCTACTGGCTTTGTTCTTTGTGATGCTTCCTAAGGCCCACTTGACTTCACACTCCAGGATGTCTGGCTCTAGGTGAGTGATCACACCATCGTGATTATCTGGGTCATGAAGCTCTTTTTTGTACAGTTCTCCTGTGTTTTCTTGCCACCTCTTCTTAATATCTTCTGCTTCTGTTAGGTCCCTACCATTTCTGTCCTTTATCGAGCCCATCTTTGCATGAAATGTTCCCTTGGTATCTCTAATTTTCTTGAAGAGATCTCTAGTCTTTCCCATTCTGTTGTTTTCCTCTATTTCTTTGCATTGATTGCTGGGGAAGGCTTTCTTATTTCTCCTTGCTCTTCTTTGGAACTCTGCATTCAGATGCTTATATCTTTCCTTTTCTCCTATGCCTTTGACTTCTCTTCTTTTCACAGCTATTTGTAAGGCCTCCTCAGATAACCATTTGGCCAACCATTTGGCCTTTTTGCATTTCTTTTTCTTGGGGATGCTCTTGATCCCTGCCTCCTGTACAATGTCACGAACCTCCGTCCATAGTTCATCAGGCACCCTATCTATCAGATCTAGGCCCTTAAATCTATTTCTCACTTCCACTGTATAATCATAAGGGATTTGATTTACGTCATTCCTGAATGGTCTAGTGGTTTTCCCTACGTTCTTCAATTTAAGTCTGAATTTGGCAATAAGGAGTTCATGATCTGAGCCATAGTCAGCTCCTGGTCTTGTTTTTTCTGACTGTATAGAGCTTCTCCATCTTTGGCTGCAAAGAATATAAACAATCTGATTTTGGTATTAACCATCTGGTGATGTCCATCTTCTCTTGTGTTGTTGGAAGAGGGTGTTTCCTATGACTAGTGTGTTTTCTTGGCAAAACTCTATTAGCCTTTGCCCTGTTTCATTCTGTACTCCAAGGCCAAATTTTCCTGTTACTCCAGGTATTTCTTGACTTCCTACTTTTGCATTCCAGTCCCCTATAATGAAAAGGACATCTTTATATATACAAAATAGATAACTTATGAGGTCCTAGCACAGGAAACTCTACTCAATGCTCTGTGCTTACCTAAATGGAGAGAAGATTCAAAAAAGAACGGAAATATGTATACATCCTTGTTGTACAACAGAAACCAACACAGGCTTGGATTTATGACAAAAGGAATCTTGTCGGGAAGCCCCTCCCAGAAAGATCTGGGGGCTGGGCGTGAAGGATTCAGGATGATGCCTGCTTCCCTCTGCACATTTCTACCAAGTCAGTCCTGTAATCCCGTTTAATTAATAATAAACAGAGTTGTAAAGCAACTCTACTCCAGTAAAAATATTTTTTAAAATAAATGAATTTTTTAAAAAGATTATTTTTCATAGCATCATTCTTTGGCTTTCTCTGTTGGGGGCGTGAAAAGACAGCACAAGGAGCAAAAAGCAGAGCAGAAGCCAGATTTAAGAGAGCCGATGCTGGCTCCCCAGAGGCCTCACCAGCGTGACAGTGACCACTTCAGGAAAGAGGAGTAACTCGACGTAAGCATCTTGAGGATGAGCACTGGCGTTGGCGAGAGCTGGGTCCATGTGCTGGCTCTAAGCCTTTCTTCAGACAGCAGACTTCACTCTCCGAACCTCATTTCCTCAACAGTCAAACCTGGGCAGTACTTTGTATCCCACAGGCTTTGTAAGGATGAAGGGAGGCAATATTCTCAAAGGACTTAACTTATCACATGGTCTCTGGTGTTCAGAAATGGCCACCTATTATTGTTAATAATCAATAGTATATTGAAAGGATTGAGTCTGGACTCTGGAGGCACTGTCTGGGTTTCTTTCCTGGCTTGGCCGCTTGCTTGCTGTGAACCTTGGTTTTCTCACCTGTAAAATGGGGATGCTATTCACACCAATTTTGAAAACCAAGAGAGATCATTCACATAAAAAACTTAGTGCCTGGTACACAGTAAGTGCTCAATAAATTGCTGCTCCTGTTCCTAACAGAACAGACTATCAAAAGCAGAACCACCCTGTGAAGTGCGTGGAATGCGTTCAGGAACCTTGGCCTGGAAGGTTGCCGAACGTGAAGGTTTCACAGTGGAATGCAGCTCATTCAATGTCTTCAGGCAATGGAAGCTCCGTCTTCCTTCCCATTGACTTTGGCAACCAGAAGAGGGCTGATGAGCGCAGTGGAAAGCACCCCACACACTTGGTGGTCCTTCCCCGCTCCCCACTGGGTTCTGCAGAATAACCACGGGTCTGGCCTCCAAACACCCAGGTTTTGAGCGGAGGGAAGAGAGGGAGCATAAGAGGACAGAAGGGAGCCGCTCGTAGGAAAGCTGCCCCGTGCACAGCCGCAGGGGGAAAGCACATCAGACCTGTCGGATAGCAGAAATGCCAGCAGGAAGCAGCAGCAACTCTTCTGAGATTTCCGCTGCCAACACTCTGAGTGATAATAAATCACTCATTTCTGACATGGTTTATTTTTCAAGGCATTTTTATAGGAAGCACCCAGTCATCTCATTTCAAGCATAATTTAAATGCGAGGGGAATACGCTGCAATGTTTATTATTAATTAAACGGGATTACAGGACCGACTTGGTAGAAATGTGCAGAGGGAAGCAGGCATCATCCTGAATCCTTCACGCCCAGCCCCCAGATCTTTCTGGGAGGGGCTTCCCGACAAGATTCCTTTTGTCATAAATCCAAATCTCTCTTCATGCCTATCTGCATTTTGATGCTGGAATTAGATGCTCTGTGAGTGCGGATGTTGGAATATTTATTGATAGTTAAAATTTCATGTTCCTTGGATTGATGTTTGTACATCAGGACAAATGACTAGTGTCTTGCAGGTAGTTTGAACGGGTGTAGAGTAAAGATTATTTAACACCGGCTTCTGCTTTCTGTCTTTAGATTCTCCAGGAAATGAGAAATCAAATCTCCAGGGACTATCCAGGTGGGAAGTGGAAATAAGTGATAAACACATAAATAAGTTAGTTCTGTCTCCCATTGGTCGGAAACAGGCTTTTTCTTTTATGATCTTGTTACTGTTCCAAATTTATGAATTCTAAAAAATGTAGAGACAATTTGAAATATTTAAATGTGTTTAAAAGACTCTGCTTGGGAAACGGAGCTATAACCCCACAACAGCCCGCATGCCTCTCACGAGCCTGCGCTTGCCCTGGGAGGGCTTCTGTAGACGCGGCCTGAGTCCGTCCACGGGACGCGTGAGCTGCGTGAGACCCTGCGGCTGAAGACAGGTGTGGGTGACTGCACCCACCGTCCATGACTGGGGTGACACGGGGCACCCAGAATGACCCTGGGGACCCCCTCCCGGAGCACTGTCCTCGGAGCATGGACAGCAAAGACCCCCAAAGAGTGTCCGGCACAAACGCCTCCAAACCACTGGTGCCAGCTCTGTTTATTCAAAAAGTGACCCCTCATTCCTAGAGACGTGGAGGGACCTAGCGACCATCACACAGAGTGAAGTAAGTCGGAAGGAGAAAAGCAAATAGCGCCCATCAACACATCAACACGGGAGCTAGAGAAATGGCATAGACGACCTTACTTGCAAATCAGAGAGAGACACACAGATGGAGAGAACCAGCGTATGGGCACCAAGGGGACATGGGGGGGTGGGTGAGAGAAATCGGAGACTGGGGTTGACGGACACGCGCTGCTGATGCTGAGTGAAATAGGTAACTCGTGAGAGCCTGCAGTGCAGCACAGGGAGCGTACTCAGCGCTCTAGAAAGCAGCTGTCCTCCCGTAGCATTCAATTTTTTAAAAAAAGGAAGAAAAAACCGTGACCCCACAGTGACCTGCGCGTACTTCGTGACCGGACAGAGCATTCCTCGGTCGTCCCGGGAGTGGTATGTGTGGGGAGGCGAGCTGAATGCGGAGTAGGGGGTATCTTCCCCAGGGGCCCCCGGAAGGAGAGTGTCCCCTGCAGAGAATTTGAAAACAGTAATAAAACCAATTCGAAGCTGAGCTGCTTGTTATTATCGCCAACACTGGCAACTCTGTGCAACACCCGGGGCAGCGTGGCCTTATGTCCCAGGGTCCTCTCGTTGGTTTCGGTTCTCCTCTGTTACCACTGGGCTTCAGGGATGTAGCTTCCAGCTGGCACAGCTGTCTGACTCATCCTCTGATAAACATGGGATTCAGTGTGGAGGGCTGTACAGTTTGCCCCCAACACTCAGGAACATGGCTGCGTGTGCCCATTCGAAGAGGAGGTTCTCCAGGGTTCGTAACCGTGAGGACTCACTTGGGCTGCTGCTCAGGTCCACGGCGCTGTGATGCTACGTGTTCCTGTGTTTCAACAGTGGAATCAAAATAAACAGCAGCTCAGTTGTGACGACAAGGAGACGGAGTGTGAGTGACTTCGGTTCTGCCGTTCACTGTAGCCACTTGGAGTTTCTGTTTTCAACATTTAAAATACCAAAACAGAAGGAGACCCACAAGCTCTCATATTTTTCTTTGGCATGTGCAAATGTTAGTATGTACAAGAGATATATTTCACTGACTTCAAATCATATCTTTAAAAGTTTATTTCTGAGTTGTTTCACTGTTTGTTTTAAAATTGAAGGCTGTTTCAGGAAAATAATTCTTGGTCTGTGATTATTACTGAAAATAGTTTTGTCTTTCAGAGGAGGGGTTGTTATAAATGATGGGCTTTGGTGTCTGCGTAGCCTGGCATGGTACAGCCGCCCAGCGCCCTTGAACCAGCTGGGGGTGTGCTGTCAAGCTGGTTCCTATAAGCATATCCTCCAGGTGCTCCTGCAGAGACCACAGTAGACATTTCTTTTTTATACAGGTAAAGTTTTATTCTTTAGAAGATGTCCACCAGTGGTTTTCGTGTATTATTTAGGCATTTGGGCATGCTGGGTCTTTGCTGCGGCACTCAGGATCTGCATTCTGCCATGTGGGAGCTTTCGTGGCGGCTCTCTGGTTGTAGCTCAGGCTAGTTGCTCCACGGCGTGGTGCATCTTAGCTCCCCAATCAGGGATCAAACCTGCGTCCCCTGCGTTGCAAGGCAGATTCTTAGCCACTGGACCACCAGGGAAGTCCCATTTCTAAAGAGTGAGTTCCACAGCTAGTTAAGCATAAACGTCATAGGTGCCGTGAAAGGGAGCAACACCGGAAGGGACAGGATCAGCTGTCCATTGCTAGGTAACGAATCACCACAAAACACCGTGCCTTGGAACAATGAACAGCTACTGTCTCCATTCCCACGGCCCCGTCCGTGCAGCGGCAGACAAGACGTTGGACGGCGCCACTTCATCGGCAGGCTCAACTGGGGACCAGAATCCGCTTCCAGACTCACTCACAGGCTGCCCCGGAAGCAGAGGGTCCGCTGGCTGTAGACCCAACTGGAGGGCTGCTTGAGCGTCCCCCCGGCGCCTGCTGGCCATTCCCAAGCGGGTCCCCCAGGAGAGGAAAGCGGGGGAAGCCACCGTGCCTGTTATGACCTGGCCTCAGAAAGCACACGTCACCCCTTCTGCTGTATTCCGTCCATCGGGAGTGAGTCCAGTCCAGTCCACTCGAAGAGGGAGGGAGTTAGGCTTCACTTTGGAGGGAAGAATATCAGAGGATTCATGGACTTATTTTAGAACCCACACACCAACTCCGCAGTGTGAATGGGAACTAAGTAGGGAGAGAAAGAGGGAAGAAAACGCTGAATACAGGGAGCCGTGTGCACGGAGGCTGTCGACGGAGGAGCGAGTAAGAAGACGCGGGGCGCGTGCGTGTGTGTGTATGTATATGAAATTGGGTCATTTGTAGAGACATGGGTGGACCTAGAGTCTGTCATACAGAGAGAAGTCAGAAAGAGGAAAACAAATATAACACCTCCCTTATGGCAGAAAGCAAAGAGGAACTAAAGAGCCTCTTGATGAAAGTGAAAGAGGAGAGTGCAAAAGTTGGCTTAAAACTCAACATTCAGAAAAGTAAGATCATGGCATCCGGTCCCATCACTTCATGGCAGATAGATGGTGAAACAATGGAAACAATAAGAGACTTTATTTTGGGGGGCTCCAAAATCACTGCAGATGGTGACTGAAGCCATCAAATTAGAAGACGCTTACTCCTTGAAAGAAAAGTTATGACCAACCGAGACAGCATATTAAAAAGCAGAGACATTACTTTGCCAACAAAGGTCTGTCTAGTCAAAGCTATGGTTTTTCCAATAGTCATGTATGGATGTGAGAGTTGGACTATAAAGAAAACTGAGCACCAAAGAATTGATGCTTTTGAACTGTGGTGTTGGAGAAGACTCTTGAGAGTCCTTTGGACTGCAAGGAGATCAAACCACTCCTGAATATTCATTGGAAGGACTGATGCTGAAGCTGAAACTTCAATACTTTGGCCACCTGATGTGAAGAGCTGACTCATTGGAAAAGACCCCGATTCTGGGAAAGATAGAAGGCAGGAAGAGAAAGGGACGACAGAGGGTGAGATGGTTGGATGGCATCACCGACGTGATGGACATGAGTTTGAGCAAGCACCAGGAGTTGGTGATGGACAGGGAGGCCTGGCGTGCTGCAGCCCGTGGGGTGGCAGTCGGACACAACTGAGTGACTGAACTGAACACGTGTGTGTGGAATCCAGAAAAACAGTGCTGATGAACCGATTTGCAGGACACAAGTCGAAATGCAGGTGTAGCGAGTGGACCTGTGGACACAGCAGGGGAAGGGGAGGGCGGGGTGAATCAGAGCAGCACTCACGTGTTTCCATGACCGTGTGCAGAATAGACAGCCAGTGGGAAGCTGCCACACGGCGCAAGGAGTCGCTCGGGGCTCTGTGATGATCCAGGGGTTGGGGGGGGCGGGTGGGAGGGAGGCTCAAGAGGGAGAACATGCATATATATGCTTAAAGCTAATTCCTGTTGCTGTACAGCAGAAACCAGTACAACAGTCTCAAGCGATCGTCCCCCCATTTAAAAAAAATAAATGGAAAAAAAGAAAAATACAAAATAGTCGTGGGGTGGGAAGGAGGAGAGTGGCTGGAGAACAAAGAGGAAATTGGGTCCAGACGAGGAAGGGGAGGATCACGCCCTGGGAAGGATGTGGGATTTTATCCTAATAGTAAGAGCAGAGTATGCTTCAGAGGACTGGCAGGATCCGTCTGTATTTTTAAGGATCTCGATGGTGACCAAGTGGAGAAAAAGTCAGAGGGAGTCAGGAATGATGAGAGATGGATCCATTAGAACAGCGGTCCCCAACCTCTTGGGAGCAGTGTCACGGAAGACAGTTTTTCCCTGGGCCAGGGTGGGAAGCGTGGTTTTGGGGTGATTCAGGTGCATTCCATTTACTGCGCACTTGATTCCTAAACTAATAGCGCCAGTGACCAGACAGGAGGTCCCGGTCTGTGGCCCAGAGTGTGGGGACCCCTGCATCAGAATGAAATTACCATAACCTACGAGGAGGGGAAGATGAGTCTGCTAGGGGGTGGGGGGCAGTAGGAGAGGTGACCGGGCTGGAGAGGTACTTACTGAGTGACTCCGAGCGGAAGAGGGAGGGAGGCCTCAGAGATGGTGCTGAAGTTCCCGGCTTGTGCAGTGACTGAGAAGGTGGCGGGTGCTGCCATCTGTTCCACCCTGAAAGGAGAACGCTGGAGGAGGAGCTAGGCTATGACCAGCCGAGCCTGAGAGCCCCGCCAGACACGCAGATGGTGACGTGAAGCAGAGGACTGAGTGTGCGATGCGGGAACTCAGGTTCGAGGGTATCCATCTGGCCATGAGTTCAGCCTTGTAGACAAAGAAAGAGATTCTCGGTGACTCAGTGGGAAAGAATCTGCCTGCAGTGCAGGAGACCCAGTTTCCATCCCTGGGTTGGGAAGATCCCCTGGAGGAGGAAATGGCAACCCACGCCAGTATTCTTACCTGGGAAATCCCATGGACAGGGGAGCCTCGGGTCACAAAGAGTGGGACACTCCTGAGCTACTGACACTTAACTTTTCAGCCTTGTAGACAAAGAAAGAGATCAGTTTAGAGAAAAGAGGAAATAAGAAAGATGACCTTTGAATCTCTCCTTTTTTCCCCCAGCTTAATTCTCTGCTTTCATGGTTCGGTTAGACAAAGTCACCTGTTTTGCTTAAGCTACTTAGAACTGGGTTGGGTTTCTGTCACTTGCATTCAAAATGTTGTAACAGACACACCAGACTGCCTGAGAAGAGCTCACTACTTCTTAGAATGATAAGCCAACTTTTCTTCCTACTTGCAAAGAAAAAAGATGAGAAAGTTCTTAGTTTGTATGCAAATGGGGTGGATGGTGACCTCTTCCTCAGCAGTAGCAGTGGGTCCTCTGCAGAAAACAGAAAGTTGTTTCCACTTTTGACAAATGGTACGTCGCAGAATGGCAGCGCAAGGCAGACATTCCCTTCTGCTGCTGCTGCTGCTGCTGCTGCTGATTATTAAGCGAGGCCTCACTTGCTGTGTAAATGCTTCCATAACCTTTGACACGATCATTTCAGATCTTTCCTCCTGGGTAAAAACTTTCAGCAGAAGTGCCTGGGCAGAGTAGTCTAATTAGAAAGCGGGTCAGCCTCCCACAGGTGATCAAAATTCAGAGTGTGTGGGTCCCTCCTGGCAATGATTCTAGAAAGAGGAACTGATGGAAGCCAAATGGGAGGTGGCCCCATGTGTCAACATCAGGTATCTGGTCAGCGGATCATTCTTTCTTAGAAGAACACGGATGACCACAGACCTGACATGTTGGAAATCCCATGGACAGAGGAGCCTGGTGGGCTAGGGTCCACGGGGTCGCAAAATGTGATGTGTGGCAGAAACCAACACGATATTGTAAAGCAAACATCATCCAATTAAAAATAAATAAATAACAACAGTAATTATTATCTTGGAGCTCCGGGGGGTCGGACACGACTTGGTGACTGAGCAAGGACACTTTGGGATGGAAAGAAGGGCTCTAGACAAGGCGGCCTTGAGTGTGATCTGGGATCCCGCGGTGACACTCCTAGGAATAACAGTGACAAGGTATTTATCACCTACAAAATGTTTTTATATGGATTGCTCACCAAGCCTTCTTCTCAGAGCAATTCCCAATCTTTATGGGACCTAACTTCTAAACAAACCCCCAGGGTCCAGAAATTCTTGTTCATTCAGACCCACCTTCATCAGTTTTAGAGTTTAACATATCCTGGGGGGAAAGTGGCTATGTCTCTTGTATTTCAGGGCACAGACAATCACTCCAACACATCACGTCTTAGAAACAGTAACTATTGGGGGAAGGAGAGGGTGGTGTGAACAGAGAGAGTAGCGTGGGAACATGAACATTATCACGCGTGAAACAGCTAGCCAGCGGGAACCTGCCGTGTGACGAGGGGAGCTCAGAGTCAGCACTCCACGACAGCCTGGAGGGGCGGGATGGGGCGGGAGGCGGGAGGGAGGCGCGGGAGGGAGGGCCGAACATATACCTGACATGTTGCTGTGCGGCAGAAACCAGCACAACATCCTCCAATTAAACACAAATAACTGAAAGCAATAATTATTATCTTAGAGTTCCTGGTGGTCAGGCGTGTGGGAGTGGCCTAGCTGGATGATTTGGACACAGGGCGTCTCATGGGTTTGCAGTCAGATGTTGGCTGGGGCTGTGTGATCTGAAGGCTTGAGGCTCCTCTTCCAAGACGGCTCGTGCGCGGAAGGCTCACTCTGCAGGGCTGCCTGAGAGGCCTCACACCTGGCAGCTGGCTTCCTGTAGAGTGGGCAGTCCGAAGGAGGGCGCCAGGTGGAAGGCCCAGTGCCTGTTCTGACCTGGGCTCCGAAACCAGCTAACACCACTTCTGCCATATTCTGCTCATCAGAAGTGAGTCACTAAGTCGAAGCCACACTCAAAGGGAGGAGTATCAAGTAATTTGTGGACATATGTTAAAACCAAGTCTCTTTAAGTCAAAAAGCTGGGAGAAGAGGCATCAAGTCACTTTAATTATTCATTGAGCAGAGACTAGGCAACCCAACTCCATCACACACATTGCATTTTGCGGTGAGCACTTTTTATCAGTCAGGGTCCTCCCAGGAAACAGATGGCACACTCAGATGGCGAATCATCTCAGAGACACAGAAAAAGCAATTGACAAACAACACCCATTTGTGAGAAAAAAAATCAACAAACTAGGGATACAAGGGAACCTCCTCTATCTGATGGAGTACATACTTAATGGTGAAAGGCTGAGTGTTTTCCCCAAAGACTAGAAGTGAGGCAGAAAGGCCCAGTCTCCCCATTTCTATAGATGGCATCACTGACTCAAGGGACATGAGTTTGAGCAAACTCAGGAGAGTGTGAAGGACAGAGAAGCTTGGCATGCTGCTGTCCATGGGGTTGCAAAGGGTCGGGCATGACTTAGCAACTGAACAACAACATACCATTGATTCTAACCATTGAAATGAAGATGGTTTCTTTATTGATTAATAAAGATTCTAACCATTGAAAGAAGGCCCCCAAATTAAAGGCATTCAGATTGAAAAGAAAGAAGCAAAACTTTTTATTCTCAGATGGCATCATCCTATAGTCTATTGAATGGACACACATATACATCCTCCTGGAGCTAGTAAATTTAGCAAGTTTTCAGGATAAAAGATCAATACACAAGAATAAGTTGCATTTTTTATATTAGTAATGAACAATTTAAGTGTTAGATTTTTTTAACTTTCATTTGCAATAGCATCAGAAAAGAATAAACACTTCAGAATAAATTTAACAACAAAATGTGGAATATCCATACACTGAAAGGTATTCAACCTTACTGAGAAAAATTAAAGAAGATGTAAATAAATGGAGACATATTCCATGTTTATGGATTGTAAGATTTACTATTGTTAAAATGTTAATCTCCTCAAATTGATCTATAGACTCAATGCAACATCAGTTCAAATTCCAGCAGGATTTTTTGAAGAAACTAACAAGCTGGTCCTAAAATGTATGTGAAAATACAAAATACCTAGGTTTGCCAAAACAATTATGAATAGGGGAAAAAAAACTTGGAGTACCTATACTGTCCAGTATGAAAACTTCCTTAAAGATGGCCCTCACAGTAAACAGGGCCATGTGACATTGAAGCAAGGATCGGAATACTGACCAACGGAACAGAAGCGAGACTTCAGAAATTAAACCCTCGCATTTGCAGTCAACTGATTTTTGACAAAGATGCCAAGACAGTTCAACAGGGGAGAGGAAAGGATGGTCTTTACAAAACTGGTGTTTTAGCAATTAAATATTCATATATTAAAATTTTAGTTCAGGCCCTTGCCACATACCATGTTTAAAAATGAACTCAAGGTGAATTACAGACCTAACTGTAAGACCTGCAGTCATAAAACTTCCAGGAGAAACCACAGGAGAAAATCTCTCAGACTTTGAGTTAGGGAAAAGATTTCTTAGGCATGACACCAAAACCACAAGCCAGTTGTTCATCTGGCTATCATTAAAATTAACATCTTTTGCACTTCAAAAGACACCATTAAGAAAATGAAAAGACAAGTCACCATCTGGGAGAAAATATTTGCTAATCACATATATGACAAAGAACTTGCATCCAGAATATAGAAACAGCTCTTGCAACTCAATAAGAAGACAGTCTGAATGAACTAAAAGTGACCAAAAGACTTGATGGACATTTTACTAAAGATGGCAATACTGAGACTTCACCTTCCAAAGCAGGGGGTGTGGGCTTGATCCCTGGTCAGGGAACCAATATCCCACATGCCTCGAGGCCAAAAAACAGGAACATAAAACAGAAGCAGTGTTGTAACAAATTTAATAAAGACTTTAAAATGATCCATATTTTAAAAAATAAAAAATAAATTTTCTTATTAAAAAAAGGTAGCAATACAAATGACTAATAAGTACATGAAAAGACACTCAACAGTATTAGTTACTAGGAACAAATTAAAACCATAATAAGATACTATGAGACACGTAATAAATGGCTAAAATATTTAAAAATCAGACAGTACCAAGTACAGGCAAGGATGTGCATAGTTGGAACTCTGATTCATTGCTGGTGAATATGTAAAACGATACAATAGCTTTGGAAAATAGTTTGACAGTTTCTTTAAAAGTTACGCATAACCTTACCATGTGATCCAGCAACTGCACTTCTCAGAAGCTACCCAAGGGAACCGAAAGCACACGTCCACACAAAGGCTTGTACATCAGTGTTCGCAGCAGCTTTTCTAATTATAACCCTAACCTGCAAACAACACAAATGTGCACAAACCACAGGTGGTGTATCATGGAACACCACCTGGAGTAAAAGGAAGAGAATACTGAGCACATTTTAATGTGGTGACCCTCAAAACGCTATGCCGAGTGGAAGAGGCGGACAGAAGACTGGGTATTGCATGATTCATTTATACAAATCAACCCTGGATATTCGCTGGAAGGACAGATGATGAAGCTGAAGCTCCAGTACCTTGGCCTCTTGATGTGAAGAACTGACTCATGGGAAAAGAGCCTGATGCTGGGAAAGACTGAGGCAGGAGAAGGGGGCGACAGAGGACGAGACGGCATCACCGACGTGACGGACGTGACTTTGGGCAAACGCTGGGAGATGGTGAAGGACAGGGAGGCCTGGCTGCAGTCCATGAGATCGCAAGCAGTCAGACACGACTGAGTGACTTAACAACAATTCATACCGTATGTCCAGAAAAGGTAAATTCTGGAAATTGCCTGGAGCTACTGCAAACAGGCTGGGGCTGAACTATGGGGACTGGTAATGGAAATGTTCTGGAACAGGGTTGTGGTGATCAAATTACTAAGAATCACTGAAATTTACACTTATCGTGAACTCTATAGTATGCAAACTATACATTAATAACTGTGTGTTATTAGTTATTAGGGAGAAAAGAGAGAGAGAAAGTGTCAGAGGGGAAGGGAGGCCGGTAATGTTAGACATCAGTCGCGGGGCAGAGAGGCCAGTGGAGAGGGTGGCGTGAGATCTGAAGGGGCAGATGTGGAGTACCGAGGCGCGCATCATTTCTGCATGCCCCCAGCTTCCCCGCTTCCTGTTACAGCCCTGCAATCCTCCTGGGGAGAACAGCTCCCCCAGGGCTGCAACGACTTCTCACGTCTGCCTGCAGGAAGAAGCGGGTGACCGGGGCCCAGCCAACCAATGTCGACCCTAAGGGTTTTAGCAGAGCTCTTGGGAAGTTGTTGCTTCAGTTTCTAAGCAGGTAACACAGAAGACTGTCGCTGTTGGAGGACAATTTTTCCACCATGAAGAGGTCAGCACGGAGGAAAGAAGAGCTGAGAGATGGAGGAAAAGAGAGAAAGACACAACGTCTTGAGGTCCAGCCACTTCTAGACGTTTCAGCTGAGTCATCTGTGATTCCATCAGCGTCTGCAAGGCTTCCGTCACTTGTCACAAACAGCCCTAACCCCCTGCTCCCTGCTCCCGCTTCATCGCCCCCTCACACCTCTTCATTCTCCCCCTCTCATTCCTTCTCACCTCCTACCATGAGGCTTCTGAGTATGCAGGGGGAGGGGAACCAGCCTCTCACCACCTGCTGCATGAACCCGTTGGACCAGTGACTTCCTTCCCTGAGCCTCTGCCACCCCATCTGTAAATCAGGGCTAATGACACTGACCTGCACGTTTTGCCAGAGGATGAAACGAGGCCCTGTATGCCAAGCGCCTGTCACACAGTGCGTGCGTGCCAAGTCGCTCAGTCGTGTCCGACTCTTTGCGACCCCATGGTCTGTAGCCCACCAGGCTCCTCTGCCCATGGGATTCTCCAGGCAAGAACACTGGAGTGGGTTGCCATCCTATTCTCCAGGGTGTCACATAGTAGGTTTCCCACAAACATAATACTGCTGTTTTTAGATTTTTTTAATGTTGACCATTTTTTAAAATTTTATTTATTTTTAATTGATTGATGATTGCTTTACAATACTGGTTTGATTGCTGTCCGACATCAACAGGAATTAACCATGTGTACATACGCCTCTCCCTCCGGAAGCTCCCTCCCACCTCCCACCCATTCACACCCCTCTAGGTTATTACAGAGCCCCAAAATCACTGCAGATGGTGATTGCAGCCATGAAATTAAAAGACGCTCACTCCTTGGAAGGAAAGCTATGACCAACCTAGATAGCATATTCAAAAGCAGAGACATTACTTTGCCAACAAAGGTCCATCTAGTCAAGGCTATGGTTTTTCCAGTGGTCATGTATGGATGTGAGAGTTGGACTATGAAGAAAGCTGAGCACCGAAGAATTGATGCTTTTTTAGTGTGGCGTTGGAGAAGACTTTTGAGAGTCCCTTGGACTGCAAGGAGATCCAACCAGTCCATCCTAAAGGAGATCAGTCCTGGGTGTTCATTGGAAGGACTGATGCTGAAGCTGAAACTCCAATACTTTGGCCACCTCATGCGAAGAGTTGACTCAATGGAAGAGACCCTGATGCTGGGAGGGATTGGGGGCAGGAGGAGAAGGGCACGACAGAGGATGAGATGGCTGAATGGCATCACCAACTCGATGGACATGCGTTTGAGTGAACTCTGGGAGTTGGTGATGGACAGAGTGGCCTGGCGTGCTGCGATTCATGGGGTCGACTGAGCGACTGAACTGAGCTGATGTGGGCTATTTTTAAAGTCTTTATTGAATGTGTTACAATATTACTTCTGGCTTATGTTTTGGCTTTATGGCTCCAAAGATGTCTGGGGTCTTAGTTCCCTGGATGGAACCCACACACACTCAGGACTGGAAGGTGAAGCTTCAACTTCTGGACTGCCAGGCAAGTCCCCAGTGTATTACTATTACTAAGAAAAGTAATTATTAATAATTATTCTTTTTTAGCATTAGTGGCCCAGCAGGTTGTGCTTGGTACCAGAGCTCTGCACAGGACCAACCCTTCTGTGCCATGTCCGAGTGAAGATGTCAGAGTTGACTCATGGGTCCCCCTGGGATGGCCAGCATCACTAGTCCATATCCCTGCAGGCTCAGGTGGGAGCAGTTGGAGAGCAATTAGCTAGGGTTGAGGGCAAGGGGGCTTGAAATCGTCAGCAGTGAGCTGTAATCCTCCCAATCACCATGTCAGCCAAAGTTTCCAACCTCCAAAAAGCACAAGGATCAGCCGAGAATCTTGTCAGTGCGTGGATTCTGACCCAGGTGGCCCTGCGGGTTCAGGAGCACCGGTGTGGGGCCTGAGATTGTTCCTCTAGCTGGCTGCCAGGCCCATGGACCACACGCTGAGTATCAAGGACTCCCAAACGTGTTCATATTTGGCTTCGAGTTGGAATCACCTGTGTGCGTGCGTGTGTGCGTGCTAAGTCACTTCAGTTGTGTCCTACTCTTTGTTAACCTACGGACCGTAGCCCGCCAGGCTCCTCTGTCCATGGGAGTCACCTGGGGAACTTAAAACACTGCTGGGGTCTGGTTCTGCCCCCAAGGGTCTCCTCGGTTGCTCTGGGGTGTGGCCAGCAGCCCTGTATTTAAGGTGTCCTCAGGGGCAAGCGGGGATGGGATCCGTGGTGTTAAAGGAACTGCGGTCTCTTTCCCCACACATCCTCAGGCGAGAGGGATTTGCTTTAAACACCAGAGGGGGAAATTGACTTCTAAAAAATCCTTCTAGTAGCACCCCCCACCCCACATACACAAACACACAAGAATAAGTGACTCATAGCTTGAACCGTCAGACACTGAAATATCAACAGAGACGACCCGTGCAGGTAAAGAAGGAGCGCCGTGTAGAGCCTTCACCCTGATTGAGATGCCTCAGTGGTCCCGGGGCAGGCGAGGTACAGGCCGTGAGCTCTGTTCAGGAAGCAGAGCAGTGACATTTCACTTGGGGAGAAGAGAGCGCCTCCCCAAACCGGGACCTCGGCGACGCTCGGAGTCTGTTCAGGGAGCCTTGAATGTTAATGTATGCGCGCTGGAAATGTCTCGTTCCCAGAGAAATGTTATCCCTGGCCCTCTGGGCTTGGAGGTGCCCCTTTGTCTCTGTGTCTGGGGTCCGACGTGGGCCCTGTCGCCCTCCTTCTCGAGACCCTCGAATCTAGCCTCTGTGCAGAGCACGGTGAGCCACAGGCCAGGCCTGCCCTTGTCCTTGCCGCAGGCAGAGTGGGGTCAGGCCCGGGGCGAGAGCCGCTTCACCTACACTTGGCCGTCACCCCCGTGTCGACCAGAACTGGGAGCAGCCGTCCCCAGGGTAAGAGGAGTGAGCGGAGCCTGTATCAAGAGGGCAGACTCTCCCCAGAACGTCTGCCTGAGCCCGGGATTGCCAGAAGCTCAGCGAGAAGACCCTGTACTAATGACAGAAATCAGGCCGGCTCAAACAGAGCATCTTTGCCTTTCCCAGGAGTCACTGCAGGGAAACACCACTCAGCACAGGATCAGTAAAGTGCCGGCTGCCTGTCTTTGATTAATATTAATAATTTTTAAGTGAGTTCCTTATTTCTTGAGTAACACAGCACAGGGGGCCTCTGTCTTCGGTTCCTCAGTGTGGCTGTCTTCACCCCTAGGATCCCTCTGTCCTTAAACTCCTCTCCACACCGGGTCACCCTGAGATGCAGAGCTGAGGGGAAGCTAGCTCATTTCTCTTCTGTACAAGAAAACCATCTGTGGGCCTTTTCCCCCAAAATGAAAAGGAAGTCGTTACCTTGTGCTGAACTAGTTTCCAGCTTTTGTCTAAGTGTTGTTTAAGAAGACCTTTGTGGGAAACGGTGCCGGCCACTTAGAGCAGTGTTCAGCAGGGTTTCTGGCTGAGGCTGAGAAGGTGCTGGTAGGGCCCCCGTTGCTACGGAGACGGTGAGGAGGTTCATTATATGTAAATTCCAGGCAGATAGGAGGCTGTGCAGGTGAGTTCTCTCAAAAGGGGGAAATTTCGGGAGAGATGGGGAAGCAAATTGGCAGAGAAACTGTGATCGGAGAAACTCAGTCTCAGGGGCTCTGTTCTCCAGGGAGATGTGGACGGAGGCAATCATATTTCTCTTTCTCTCCCCAGGAAAGTAGTAAATTCTCATCTAAGCTTTTCTTCTCATAAACCAGGGGTCCAGGCAGGGATGTCGGATGGGATAAAAATATTTATGCTAAGAAAGAGCATGTTTGCCTGAAATCCGCATTTAGTCTGGCGATCCTCAGTCCAGGGGACCACAGCCTGCCCCCGAGCTTTTTCAAGATCGCACCAACACCCCACCTCAAGTCCCAGTGTCTGCTCTCAAATCTTAATGGAGTTAACTCGTGTGTGTGTGTGTGTGTGTGTGGGCACGTACGCACGCACATGTGCACACAAGCATGAACTGGGAACAGGACAATGTGAAACTGCCCAGGGCATGAAATCGGCCTTGCAAGCTGTAAGCATGGCAGGAGCCTGTCGTCTATGCCTCATACAGTGTAGATCACATTTCAGAAAAGACAAGACAGGTATTGAGGAATAAAGATAAGCCTGGGACACCATCACCTAAAGAAACTGACCTCTGTTAGAGCATTTGCAGTGGGCAGAGTGCCACCGCTCTGACCCCAGCCCCCTTCCCCCCCCCTGCACAAAGGCTTTTTTCCACCTTAAGCCCCCCTCTTGAAGCTGCAGCTTTTCTTCAGGTGCTCCGCATCACTCCGCTGATTTCCGGCCGACCAGCCTGGAGCCCATCCGCCCAGGGCTGCGCTCCCACACTCAGCTCAAGTGCTCTGCCCAGCAGAACTTGGAGGCCAGAGATGGTCTCCAGCTTCTCAAGCCGGGCTCCCCGCTGTGCACTTCCCTTCTACTATCATTACGTCAGCTCCACCTCAGCTCATCAGGCATTAGATCCCAGAGGTTGGGGGCCTCTGAATATTTTAAGGAAAGGCAAGAGAATCCCACTTGGCTGGGTGGATGGGTGGCACTGAGGAGAGAAGGGGTATGCTGTGACTTCCAGGAGGGAAGCTGATCTGAGGCACTAGTAGCCCAAGTCAGAAGCTATGGAGTTCTATCAAAGCCTCAGGTCCAAAGGGCAAGGTGAAGCTAGAGACAGAAACGCAAGCGGTGGGTGATCAACGAGCTCAGACGCTGGGAGAATTCTGAACAAGGGGGTGGGCAGGAGGTGGGGCTGGGAGAAGCGCGGGTCAGAGCCAGAAGTCAGTGAACCTGGAGAGAACTCTGACGTGCCCCTTAAACCGAGAGGGTGTGGCCAGATGCAGGGCTGGGTGTGACATCTAAAAGGAACCTGCAAGGCTGGCCACGTGTCGTGGTGCTTAGGCTCGGACAGTCCATCCATCCGCCTCTTGCTTTGTCCTTTCCCAGTCTGGTCGCACACTTTGATTCTCAAGCAGCTCCCAGCTGCTGCCCTGCCCACATTCCCGAGCCCACCACCTTCAGCCCCACTCACCTCTCTCTAATATAGAATTGAATCATTTCCTTACATTTAGAAAAGAAACACCCTCTAGAGAAATGCCCCCTTCCTCTCCACCTCCACCCATTCTGAATAATAAATCTAGGCGATAAAAACTAAGGCCATCAAAATAAAGTCACTTGCTGATGAGCTCTGACTTGGGAAAGCTAAATATTTATGGATAGAAGGGCACAGGGGGAATCCACTTGGGGGAAATGATCTCTAAAGTTTGCCGTCTACTTATGGCTTTAAAAGTTTTCAATTTCTCAAGTTGCAGGAAAAGATCAATCGTGGGGAGGTAACAATTTGTTTTGGAAAAGTCGTGAAAAATGTCTTTGCTCTGACATGAAGTAACAGAGTTTTGTCTCATGTTCCTGGTGGGCACGGTGAGGAAGATGGGGCTAAGACAAAAGACGGATGGCTTATGTTGCTGACACATAGTCTTAAAGATGATAATCAGCTCGCCTGGGAGAGCTCAAGGGAAGAAGGCTACGCGGGTAGAATGGACACCTATGGTCTATAAATAGGACACATGCTGGAGAAGCCATTCTCTTATCTGGAGGCAGGCTCGCGTCTGTTCCTTTATTGAGTCTCTGCCCGTTAATGGTGTTGCTGGAGCTTCTATTAATCTAATGACTCTGCTTTGGAATAATAATGCTTGTCTCCTGGCCTGTCTCTCCCATTTGACGGACAGCTTGGATTCATCAGAGAAAGGGCCTGAGAGCTACATCAGTCATTATTAAATAGAAATCGATGGAGGCTGTTCCGTGAAGTAAGCAGTGGGTCCGTGATAGGCGGCCACGTGTTACCTCTCAGCTGCCAGGTCAAGTGCAGCTCCCGAGTGCCAGGGCCCGGTGAGGCCACGGTGGGCCGCTGGGGCCTGGAAACCTGTGCGTGGACAGTGGAAGTCAGTCCTGCTAAGAGGACAATCAGGAAGGGATGCGATGTCAGTGAGGCCCACAGCGGGGAGCTCATAGGCAGCCCTGGTTCTGGGCTCCCCACGTGGGCAGAAGGCAGCTGACTCCTCAGCTCCAGGCTGCTCGGTGCCCATCATACAGCCCACACACCCACTCTGAACCAGCGTGGTGGGAAAGACTACTTGGCCCCCTGCATGGAAGGAAAACCAAGAACTCCTGGTCATCTGAGGGTCTAACGGCAGGGGTCCCAGGTACCTGCCGAGCCGCAGAGTCTCTGACCGCCAGCCGGGCTGGCTCCTCCCCACACCTGCCCTTCCTCTTCTGCTGTCCTGGCCCCAGCTTCCTCCCGACACAGCTAGGGGAGGGGTCCTTCCATGAGGCTGAAGACCGGAGAGGCGCTCGTAACCGCGTGTCCTCCCGTGCGTCAGCGAGCTCCCCAAGGACTGGAAGAAGATGCTTCCTAAGGGTGCAGGCCGCCCCAGCTCCGCTCCGCATTGTTGGCCCAGCGGTGGCACCCAGGCCTCGGGCAGGCTCGCCCGTTCCTGTTCAGACAGGTGGCACATGTGTGCATGCTCAGTCGCTCAGTCGTGTCCAGCTCTTTGCAACCCCATGGACTGTAGCCCGCCAGGCTCCTCTGTCCATGGGATTCTCCAGGCAAGAATGCTGGAGTGGGTTGCCGTTTCCTTCTCCAGGGGATCTTCCCGACCCAGGGGTCAAACCCACATCCCTTGCATTGCAGGCAGATTCTGTACCGTCTGTGCCCCAGGGACGCTGCCGATGAGTCTGTATGATCCCTGCAGAAACAGATGGTGGGCTGCAGTCCCTGGGGTCACAACTCCCAGTCTGCCACCATGACCTCCGTTTCCAGGACAGGAAAAGAGACTGACAAAAATGAAGTAGCTCGAGCAAGTTGGCACGGAGAGCATCACAGCCACCGCTCAGCCCGCGTCCGCAGGGTGTGGCGCTCGTGTCCGCCTCCACCGCGGCGGTGCCCCCGTCGTCCCTATGGTTCAGGCCCACTCCCTCTGCTGGCCCAGGGCTGACTTCTGTCCTCCACCCTACAGTGCAAAGCCCCCGCCTCCATCTGGCCTTTATGCCTGAACCCACCCAGAGCTGTGGTCACTCTGGTCAGGACACAGATCTGAGTGATGGACCCCTCGCCTCTGCCCTGTCGAACCCCCCCAGCTCCACCAGCCTTGGTTCAGAGGGTGTATGTCTCTCATGGCGCCAGGCACAGGCTTGGCGGCTGCAGACGGAGCAGCCTCTTCTTGGTGAAAAAATTCGCTTCCCCTGAAAATTGTGCCGGAGCCCCATCACGTTGGTGCCGGGGTTTCCCTGAGGACCAGGACTGACGAGCCTGGGCACAGGGCCCAGCAGAGGCTGCTGGAGGAGGAAGTGGATCGGGGGCATGGGGGCCGTGGTCTTGGCTCATTCAGATAAGGTAAGTCCTCTCCCGAGAAGAGATGCTGGACCAGCCTGAGCTGGGGAAACTTCCTGCTTGTAAAACTCAAGGACTCCCACGATAGCGCCTAACTAATTAGCCAGTGGTTCTGTGTAAATTTGCCTTTTATAAATTCAAAAGACCAAACTCCTTGGACAAAAGTCCAACTGAAGTTCAGTTTTAAAGTAAGTCTCAGAGAGAGTATCTAGCTGGGTTTGTTTAGACTTTCATTAAAGAAAGATATACATATGCATATGTACGTATATATTAAAGATATATATTACACATCATATTTTCATATACACTTTACATGGCTCACATTAAAGATTTATGTATCGATGATAAGTCCGTATCTATGTATGTGTTCTGTGCGTGCATGCTGTCTTGTCTGACGCCTTTGCAACCCATGGACCCTGCCACGGGGTCCCCTGCCAGGCTCCTCTGTTCATGGGATTTCCCAGACAAGAATGCTGGAGCGAGTTGCCATTTCCTCCTCCAGGGGATCTTCCCAACCCAGGGATCAAACCCGGGTCTCCTACATCTGATGTATTGGCATAGATTCTTCATCACTGAGCCATCAGGAAAGCCCATCTATGTATATATACATAGCATCTATATATCTTGTCTATCTGAATAGATCTTCAATCTATGTTGAACTTCAAACATGAAGGTCAGTGAATTTTCACCACCTGAGCTCATATAATCAGCATTCTCATCACAAAGAGGAAGATCTCGGCTCCCCAGAAGTCTCCTCACTTGCCTCCCAGTCACTGGCTCTCCCCTCGTCCAATGTCCAATACCACAAATTAGTCAGGCAGAGGTCATGTGTCATTTTTAATTGAACTATAATTAAGACGCATTAAAATGCATAGATCTTAGGTGTTTGGGTCGATGAATTTTGACAATTGCATACACTCAGGCACCTCTACCCAAAACAAGATTCAGCCCAGCACTGCTCAATAGCAATATGATGAGAGCCACACACATCATTTAAAAATTTCTAGCAGCCACATTAGGAAAAGTAAAGAGAAACAGGTGAAATTAATTATACCATATTTTTAGCCCAGCACATTAAAAATATTATCACATCAACACATAATGAAGATTAAAGTTATAATTAAAAAATTTTACTCTTTTTGGTAGCCAGTCTTTGTAAGTGTATATCTTATACTTAGAACACAGATCAATTCAGACGCTAACTTTTTAGCTGCCAATGTGAAACGCCGTCCTACCAAACTGCGGGCTTCCCAGGTGGCGCTAGTGGTAAAGAACCCGCCTGCCGATGCACGAGACGCCAGAGACGTGCTTCTGACCCCTGGGTTGGGAAGAGCCCCTGGAGGAGGGCACGGGGCACTCTCGCCTGGAGAACCCCATGGACAGAGGAGCCTGGCGGGCTACAGTCCGTGACGTCACAGAGAGCTGAACGTGACTGAAGCGACTTGGCACACGTGCACCAAACTGCAGCATCAACAGTGATTACACTGCTTCGGTGCTAGAGTTCACTGAGGTTAAATCCAGTCTGGACGTCATCTCCTCACGTGCCCTAGCCACAGTTCAAGTCGCGTTTTGTGTGGCTCGTGGCCACCATACGAGAGGGAACGCGCTTCGTTGTATAATACACGGCTCTCCAAAGGGATGGAACCGTCTCACGCTTGCAACAGCAGCATCCGAGGGTGCCATCTTTTCCACATCTTTGCCAGCATTTGCTACTGTTAATCTTTCTTGTTTTAGTCTTGTATCTACTGTGCTTATAATTTGCACTTCCTTGGTGACTAAGATGTTGAGAAACTTTGATTTATGTATAGGCATTATTCTTAGCTCTTTGGTAAGGGGTCTGATCAAGTCTTTGGTTCTTTTTAAAAATTGGGTTGTTGTCCCTTTGCTGTTCATTTGTAGGAATTCTCTACTCGTTCTGGATACAAATTGTCTGTCAGATATACGTGCTGCCAATATTTCATCCATTCTGCACCTGTCTTGATGGTGTCTTTTTATCAGCGTTTTCTTACCACTGTCTTGCGATGAGCAGAAACCTTAGATTTTAATCATATCTAATTTACCCAACTTTTAACTTTGTGCTAATGCTATTTGTGTTCTAACAAGAAAACCTTTGTCAAGGTCATAAGACTTTCTCCTATGCTTTGACAACTCTCAGAGTAGATCCAGCCTAACGCCTGTGCTCGGATGGCTTATGAACTAAGAATGATTTTACACTTTTTAAATAGCTGAGAAAAAAAATCAAAAGCAGAATAACATTTTGCTACACGCAAAAACTATATACACGATTCAAATTTCAATACACATAAAGTTTTATTGGAACACGGCCTCATCCATTTTTACATGCTACGTGTGGCCACTTTTACACCACAGAGGCAGAGCTGAGGAACTGTGTCCCTGAAACCTAAAATAGTTGATATCCTGCTCCTTATAGGAAAAGTCTGCCCGCCCATTCTAGAAGCCCTATGGCTCTGGGTTTTGTGTTTGGGTCTATGATGCATCCTGAGTGAAGTTTTGTGTTTGGAGTGAGACAGTGGCCAAGTTGCATTCATCCAGATATCTTTAAATGGTCGTTTGAAATATGTGACTCATCGGAAGACTCGAGGATGCAGCCCAAATTCCTGGCAAAAAGGGCCTCCTTCTGCCCCTCTGGCAAGGGGCCGCGTGCCCCGCCCTCCCCACCTTACCCCCGGCTCCCTAGGATCTGGTGTCCGGGCGAGGACTGGGCGACAGGGTCTCCTCTGGGCCTCTTGATGCCCAAAGAAAGCTCACTTAGAACTGCCACGGCCTTCAACGCCTGTGGGTTTCTCCAGATTACAGGAACCACTTCAAGTCTGGGTTTTTATATTAAAATTGCAGTCCTCTCCTTGTGGTTGCCCACCGTTCATTTCCTCCCTGATGGGACGTTCCTCTCCAGATGGGGATCACGGCCTTACAAGGGCTCTCAGCAGAGCCGAGAGGCTCCCCGGCAGCTCAGGTCCCGGTCATCCATCCATCAGCTCCCACTTTTCTCAGCCTTTTATCTCGCAGAGCGATCTGCTACTGCTCTGTAACCACAGGAAGACGCGGTGGAAGCCTCGCAAAGGCTAATAATTAGTCTGAATCTCTTTATAGCCCGTCCAAGTCTGCCCCAAGAATGGAGTTCAAAAAGTCATCCCGACTCACAGCCGCCCAGAAATGTTTGCCTGTCGCTGAAAATTCCACCGCTCGCTCTCCGGGGCCGCCTTACCCTAAAGTGCTTGTTATGCAAAGCATTTGGAGATGAAATTTAACTTCAGCGTTCGGGGAAGGGCTACGGCGCATTTATTAACCGGCTTTATTTGCTTTGCCTCTCTTGTATTCCACGCTCTATCTTCTTCGTGTTATCTTTCATGCAAGGCCGGGGCTGGTGGTTTCTTTGCCTTTGTAAAGCTTGTTTTTAATGGAAACCACACACACGCACACACGCACACACGCACGCACACACGCACACGCACTCCTTAGGTGTGAATCTGAGGCAGCAGGCGCCCTGCCAGCCTCTGCCTCCCTACTCTGCCAAGAGGACGACCATGCAATTATAACGACACTCTCCATCCACGTGCCATCCTTCACCTACAGCTGCAAAGGCTTTCACAAGCAACTCTGTCCGGTCCTTCCGAGGGGAGAGGCCGAGCCCCGCCCCGGCCCCCACCGACCCCCGAGACATTTCATGTCCCTGACCACCTCCCGCCTCGCAGGGATGCTCCAAACCCGTCCCTCCGCTCTGAAGGAGCCCAACGCTACCGACCACTCACTGTTCTCAGTGTGTCGGGCTCTGCTCTCAGAGCCTTTCAGGGTCCACCAAAATTAATCTTCGCTACTCAGATATGCAGATGACACCACCCTTATGGCAGAAAGTGAAGAGGAACTAAAAAGCCTCTTGATGAAAGTGAAAGAGGAGAGTGAAAACGTTGGCTTAAAGCTCAACATTCAGAAAACGAAGATCATGGCATCCGGTCCCATCACTTCATGGGAAATAGATGGGGAAACAGTGGAAACAGTGTCAGACTTTATTTTGGGGGGCTCCAAAATCACTGCAGATGGTGATTGCAGCCATGAAATTAAAAGACGCTTACTCCTTGGAAGGAAAGTTATGACCAACCTAGATAGCATATTAAAAAGCAGAGACATTACTTTGCCGACTAAGGTCCGTCTAGTCAAGGCTATGGTATTATCTGTGGTCATGTATGGATGTGAGAGTTGGACTGTGAAGAAGGCTGAGCGCCAAAGAATTGATGCTTTTGAACTGTGGTGTTGGAGAAGACTCTTGAGAGTCCCTTGGACTGCAAGGAGATCCAACCAGTCCATTCTGAAGGAGATCAGCCCTGGGGTTTCTTTGGAAGGAATGATGCTAAAGCTGAAACTTCAGTACTTTGACCACCTCATGCAAAGAATTGACTCATTGGAAAAGACTCTGATGCTGGGAGGGATTGGGGGCAGGAGGAGAAGGGGACAACAGAGGATGAGATGGCAGGATGGCATCACTGACTCGATGGACGTGAGTCTGAGTGAACTCCGGGAGTTGGTGATGGACAGGGAGGCCTGGTGTGCTGCAATTCATGGGGTCGCAAAGAGTTGGACACCACTGAGCGACTGAATTAACTAACTAACTAACAGTTTGTATGGCCATGTGTCACGTGGGGAAAATGAGGCACTGGGAAGGCTTGGAAAATTGCCCAGGGTCACCAGGCCAGTGAGAGGCAGAGCTGAAATTCAAACCCAGGTGTGTGTGTGTGTGTGTGTGTGAGCACGTGTGTGCAGGCTCAGTCACGTCCCACTCTTTGCAACCCCATGGACTATAGCCCACTGGGCTTCTCTGTCCATGGAATTTCCCGGGCAAAGAATACTGGAGTGGGACACTTCCCTGGGTATCCAGTGGCTGAGATTCTGCGCTCCCAATACCGGAGGCCTGGGTTCGATCCCTGGCCCAGGAACTTGATCCCGCGTGCTGCAGCGGTAGGAGCTCCTGTGTGCCACAGCTGAGCCCTGCTGCCGCCCGGTGAGCAAATAATTAAAATAAATATGTGTATAAAGAAAGAACACTGGAGGGGTTGCCATTTCCTCCTCCAGGAGATCTTCCTGACCCAGGGAATGAACCCGTGTCTCTTAAGCCTCCTGCAGCATCAGGCAGGTTCTTTACCACTAGCACCACCTGGCAAGTCCAAATCCAGGTAGGGGAGCACCAGAGACCACGCTGGCGTCTGCTTCATCTCACACGACAGACGGTGCCGTGCGGTCATGATTTGGGGGCAGGCATCCACATCCAGACCTGGAGAACGCCTGAATGTGAGCGAAACACGGGTCTCATCTGCTCGGCCACGTTGTCCAAGGATTTCTCTATAACTCAAAGGAGAATTTAAACTGCAGACTTCTACTGGGTGTCTTTTTAAATCTATTGTGTATTGGGGCGCAGCTGATTGATATTGTCATGCTTGTTTCAAGTATTGTTACTGTTCTTGTTTAGTTGCTAAGTCATATCCGACTGCTTTGTGACCCCGTAGACTGTAGCCCACCAGGCTCTTCTGTCCATGAGGTTTTCCAGGCAAGAATACCAGAGTGGGTTGCCATTTCCTTCTCCAGGGGATCTTCCCAACCCAGAGATCGAACCCTCGTCTCTGGCATTAGCAGGTGGGTTCGCTACCACGGAGCCACCTGGGAAGCCCCTTTACTGAGCGTTTTGAAATCATAACTACACTCCAGGGCGCCTCACCTAAGAGTGTGTGGTTAACTATGTAGCTCGCTCTTTGTGAACACAGAGCTTCAGGAAGAAACGCAGTGGAGCAAGACGGCTGTAAAAGCTGGTGGCACGTCAATTTCACATTAAAATAAGTACGTGTTTTCACATGCAGGGCCTCAGTCTGTATGCAAAGCGGAATGAACCCCACATCGAAAATTTTATCTAGACTTTTCCCTGCCTTAGCACACAACCCTCCAAGGATTTTTCTGTGAAGACAAGTAAAATTACAAGGTTGTTTTTTTTTTAGTGAAGTCACAAATTATAGTAGTATAAAGGGCACCTAAAAGGCCAGTGATCATTGTGCAAATTAACATTAACACTGGAGGAAAGAAACACAGCAGAGGAAGCTGCCAATGCGGGTCTGTGAGCGACCTTTCCTCCTTCCCCCAGTCCAGCTACCGAGACAAGTGCCCTTCCCGTGACCTTGGGGACAGGACGAGATGGAAGGGGAGTCAGAGACCCTCCCCCAGCCCTACCAGCTCACGACATCTTCAGGCTGGAAATGTTTCTGAGACTCTGCTTCTAACCTCTTGGAAATCTGTCAATGTCTTTCACTTATTCAACAACATTTAACAAATGTCTGAGCACCTCCAACATGCCAGGCCTGGTGATACGATGGTGAAAGACACAGGAGGGGTCCCTGCCCTCCCAGAGCCTGCATCTGGTGGGGAGATGAGCTCTGCAAGTAGTGTCCCAACACAGATGAGGAATTCAGGGACCAGTCAGGAACACGTCCACGGCGAAGAGCAAATTCCCAGCTAGAGAGGCTCAGACCAAACGGAGGTATTTTTTCTACATAACAAGAAGGTCCAGGTAGGCGGCTGTAGGTATTGGTTCAGCCACTCAGTGATGTCAGAATCCGCATCTTGGCAAGTGTCTTGGCCTTTCCCTCAGGATCACAAGGTGGCTGCTGCAGCTCCAGCCATCGTGTTCTCGTGCTAGGCAGAAAAGGGAGGCAATGGGAGTGCACTGTTCTCTTTCAACAGGAAAGCAAAAGCTTTCTCAGTACCCTCAGGGGCATCACATGACCATCCCAGCTGCAAAGCAGATCAGAAGAGCCAGTGTTTAGCGAGGCACATACCCAATCCAAATAAAACCAGAATCCTCTTACCAAGGGGGAAGGAATGGGCAATGGGTTTCGGTAGCCAATTGTTTCAGTTGTCTATTGTTGTATAAAAACCACCCAAACATAAGCATCTTTTCTGACCACAGTGATATTAAACTAGAAGTCAACTACAAGGAGAAAACTGGAAAATTCACCAACATGTGGAGATTAAACAGGATCACAGCCTCAATGGACATGAATTGGAGCAAACTCCGAGAGGTAGTGGAGGACAGAGGAGACTGGCGTGCTGCAGTCCATGGGGGTTGCAAAGACTCAAACATGACGTAGCAACTGAACAAAACAGCAGAAAGAAAAACAACCAATGGGTCAAAGAAGAAACAGACAGAAATGAAAAAATATCTTGAGACAAATGAAAATGGAAACACAGCATACAGAAACATATGGGATGCAGCGAAAGCAGTTCTCAGAGGGGAGCTCACAGCCACAGACACCGGCACGGAGAGAAATCGAATGTGGAGTTGGCTGCCCTTCACGTGTTCTTTTTTATTTCAGTATAGTTGATTTACAATATTGTCCCCA
Organism: Oryx dammah; assembly: GCF_014754425.2. Classification (NCBI taxonomy): domain Eukaryota; kingdom Metazoa; phylum Chordata; class Mammalia; order Artiodactyla; family Bovidae; genus Oryx; species Oryx dammah. Next base: position 197,081,310 of record NW_024070186.1, read on the forward strand.
TCTCTGACGTACAGAAAGTGACTCAGTTATACACCCATACACACACACACATACACGCACACATCTGTCTATACACAAATATACACGGCTGTGTGTGTGTGTGTGTGTGTGTGTGTATGTTTTATATTCTTTTCCGTCATGGTTTATCAGAGTATTAAATACAGTTCCCTGTGCCATTTGTTCTTTCCATGTTCCTCAGTGGACTTGGAACACCTATGATGATAACTACTTCACTTCTCTGCAGACCACCCAACCAGCCCATGGTGGGACACCGTTGCATTCCTAAACGCAGACAGTAAGCACCGCCCCCCAGCCTCACCCACCCCAGGGCCACCGCACCCAGTAACAGACGCCGGGTGCCTCCTAGACACAAAAGACTCGCTGCGTTTTCAAATTTCCTTTTTGATGGGAAGGAGAATCTGAGAGGCAGGACGTGTGCAGGGTAGAAGATGAGGTTTCATTTAACACGTTTTCATGTAAGGCTGGTAATGCAGTTTCCTCTCATTAAAGATGGTTTCTTCCTAGAAGCGCACCATTCAAGCTGCGTTAAATTTTAAGACCTAGTTAAACTTGTATTTCTTCAGCCTAAGCGGAAACTCGGTAGATTATTTTTTCCCAATTAAAATAATAATAAAACTGATTTGGAAAAAGATAAAAATTAAACAAGCTTGAAGAGATCTAAACATATCCGTTTGTCAGTTTTACCATTACAAATAGAATTAGTCCAAACATTTAAGTGGCTTCCAGGAGCCTACCTCCTATGGGTTCCTTCCGTGTATATTCTCCATGCAGAATGTTATTAGCTATAATTTATCCTCCACTAATTTATTAGATTATGTCTATATACTGCTGTACTTATTTTAACAAAGAGGTTTTTAAACAAATAGAAGTAAATGCAGATTTAATTTATTTCACCAGGCGAGGAATTCTCCAGAAAATCAATTTTCATTTGCACAGGTATTCTGGTTGCCTGGTACTGCCCTCCCCCACCATTATTACACTTCTGGTCCTTCCACGCTGGCGTTTACATGACAAATAGCTTCATTTCTCTGCCATGATTCTATTACTTACAGGAAAATATGTTTAAGGAGTATTAAAGGTCTAAGTTAAACTGACAAAAGTCACCAAAGCTTGTGTTGAGGCTTTAACTAACTTGGGCGAAGGGGAACCACGGGGAAAGGAACACGTCGCCTGTGATGATGGGAGTGCGTCTGTTTTTATTTGCAGCCCCCCATGTTTTGTTAACTTATGAAAAATATTTAAGGCTTTCTAAACGGAAGAGAATATTCATTGGAAGGACTGATGCTGAAGCTGAAGCGCCAATACTTTAACCACCTAATGTGAAGAGCTGACTCATTGGGAATAGCCCTGATGCTGGGAAAGATCGAAGGCAAAAGGAGAAGAGGGCAGCAGAGACTGAGACAGTTAGATGGCATCATGGACTCAATGTGCATGAATCTGAGCAAACTCCAGAAGACAGTGGAGCACGGTGGAGTCTGGCGCGCTGCAGTCCCTGGGATCGCGAGTCTGACACGACTTGGCGACTGACCAGCAGCAAATAGAGGAGGGGGTCTTGGACCAGCACGGGAGCGTCTGAGAATGGATTCTCTCTCTTTTCTCTGAAACTGTGCTTCTCAGAACCAGCGCGTGTGTGGGGTGCCCCTGCAAAGCTTCTAATGTGGCTAGGCCTTAGGTCTACTTCTAAATGCTACAGCTCATCCCATTTTTTTCCCTACCCTCAGGGCTCATTGACAGACATAAAGTAGATCATCTTTTCTGTCCTCTGCCCAAAACCCTTCCAACAGTTTTCCATCTTCCTTTCCAAACTCCTCACCGCTGCTCCTTATTATGAGAGAGAGAGCCAGCGGGTACCCGCTCTCTAGAGCCAGACTTGTGTCTCTTTCCAGTTCTGCATTTAGGGTTCACCTTGGTGGATGACATCAGCCAGGATGTGAGTGTTTACATCGTGGAAATTGGCAAACACTGCAAATTGAGACTGTGGGGGGGTTAGGGGAGGAGGGTTAGTTGTTTTTTTTTTAAAGAGCCAGCTGAGAATATTGACCACCTCATCCCTGGCTTCCCTTCCCCTGACCCCTGCATAAACCTCCTGGAACTCCTCCGGCGCTTTCCACCAGTGTCAGACCCCCTGGCACCCAAACCTCTCGCTCTTCGTGGCAAAGGCTATGGCTTCCCTGCTTACAGCCCATTCCCTTCGCCCATCAACGCACGAGGCTCCCAACTTCAAACTTGCAGCACACGTTTATCCCAAGGACGTGCTCTGTTCACCGCTGGCTGGCGGTGGAGACAGCCCGGCTGCCAGGAATTGAAGCACCAGCCCCAACCCTAGCCTTGATGAAGGTGAGCAGGGGTCAGTGGGTCAACAGCCCAGCTCCCTGGCCCTTGAATGAAAAAGGTCCAGACGCACTTTCTACACACGTGCGCCCGCGTCAGTGGCTCCTCTTCCCTGTCTCACTTCCCCAACCCTCTGTGGTCTTTCCCAGGATCACCCCCTAAAATTAACGTCTTGTGCTTTCATCTCTGTCTCGTGGTCTGCTTCGAGGGGAGTCCAAACTAAGATACCCTCAGCTGGGTTTCTCAGGTGGCTCAGATGGTAAAGAATCTGCCTGTGATGCAGGAGACCCTGGTTCAATCCCCGGGTCGGGAAGATCCCCTGGAGGAGGGCATGGCAACCCACTCCAGTGTTCTTGCCTGGAAAATCCCATGGACATAAGAGCCTGCTGGGTTACAGTCCACGGGGCCACAAAGAGTCGGACACGACCAAGGCAACTGACATATTCACTTTCAACTGTCCCGTGGCTGGCTGCTTCCTCCCCTTTGGATGTCAGCTCAGCTTTCTGCTCCAGGAAGCCTCTCCTGATTGCCAACCCATCCAATGTCTCCCCACCCACCCCACCAACACCAGAGCTGGTTTTGAACTCAGATCTCTGTGGCTCTCAGACCCGGGACTCCCAGAGTTCCATCTCCCAGGGAGGCTGTTAATAGGCAGCTTACTGATTCGTAGCTTTCCAGCCAGGCCGGGAATCTAGAACCTATATTTTATTTTTAACACGTTTTCCCCTGAGTGATTTTTATTCATACTAAGTAGTCCCCAGAAGAGAGCTCTCAGAGGTGGTTCAACAGTGAAACGCAATGTCTTTGTAGAACTACTTTATCGTGTAATTTACTGCATATTCATTCACTCAGCACGTATTTGTGGAACGGAGGTTGCGATGCCTAACAAGACAGGCGTGGTTCTCTTTGTGTGGAACTTCCATGCACACTTGTTCTTTTGTGATTGGAAAGTGAACTCAGTCTGTTTACAGTTCAGTTCAGTCGCTCAGTCGTGTCCGGCTCTTTGTGACCCCATGGACTGCAGCATGCCAGGCCTCCCTGTCCGTCACCTTTGTTGTCTGTTTACAAAGAAATATTAAATGTACAGAAACATCTGTCGATTGAGGGAAGGAATGGTCACTTTCCTGGGCTGCCCACGGGGGCTCCCTGGGTCTGGTGCCTCCTCCAGAAGCCTGCCCTCTCCCGGGCTGACTCAGCCAGCGCTTGGCAGTGCTCACTCGGGCAGCTTTCTCCGGGCATTGCCACCGGCTCCTCTCATCCCCCTTCTCAGAATCAAGTCGTCCTGATCACGATCCACTGCCCCCTGCAAAGTGCACCTCTTAGAATGTCGGTCCATCCGAATGTCAACAAGCATCACAGAGAGAGGTTCCACCACCGAGTGACTTTGGAGGATGTGGTGTCTTGAGAAGCACAGCACAACGGAGCCCCACCTTGGAGATTCACAAAGCACACCAGGGCGTTAAGGGCTCTGAGAAGTCCTGCGGTGAAAATAACAAAAAGTCAGAACACCGTGCTGCTTTATCTGTGTCTCATCCAGCGCTGCTTTGTGAACCTCAGCAAGGAAAGCTCTCTCTCTCATCCCAAACTGGCCTCCAACTCGCAATCCAGGAGCACGTATTGTAGGACCTGCTTCATGCCATGCAGCACAATGAAGGCTGGGATCGTGATATTGAAAGGAAAGGGCACGGCCCTTACCCTCAGGGATCTTACATTTATCAGGGGAGATGACCTGTGTATTCAACTACAGTTGTCTTCTGGGCAGCGATGGAAAATTCCAGGGTGGCGAGCCTGCAAGCCTTCCCATAGATACAAGCTCAGACTCAGCACTTGCTTTGAGCAACAGGGCAGTGCTTCTCAGCCTTCTTTAGGGGCCCCTTCTGTTCTTGAAGGACCTAACAGTCCGCCCACTCCATTCTTTGCCATTTCCATGTTCTTCTAGAAGAAGAAAGTGTTGGTTGTCATGACAGGCAAAAGGCAACATTCAGAGGAGTATTCATTTATAGGCAAATCATTTCACATCAGAAACGAACAAAGCATTTGCAAATTATGATTGTCAGAAAGTCTACTTGAAGATGTTTATGGAGTATGAAGTCTGAAGGTCTGAGAATCCTGGGTTTAAACCATCCATGAGTTTTCCAAAGTTCCTCCCATGTCCCGCTGCTGAACGGACATAATCGCATCCCTCCTCCTTCTTGGTTGAGATTTTCTGAAACAAAAGGAAGCAGATTAGTGTTCTCAGCATCCAAGATCCTCTACGTAATCAGTCACTCTTACCTGGGACTTGAGTGGTTTCCCAGCTCTTCCCAGGCTGAGACCCTACCCTGGAGACCCCAAAACTTGGTGTGGAGCAAGACTGGGGGAGAGCTTCAAGTCAGAGACCCAAAAATAATAAGGAGAGACTGCTCTGGAGTGGAGAGTGTCTCAAATTCAGGAAATCAGAGGCCAGTCTTGTGGCATCCCTGTACTGGTAACCTCCTGGGAGGCAATCTCTGGGCCCTGACTTGGACATCTGTTGACCATGGGGCTTTAGTCCATGCTAGGTAGGTTAACCACGTGATTGATGGTGTGGACTTTGGGTCTCGAGAGGTCAGTGACACGGGGAGTCAGCCATGACCACGTGATGGAGCCCAGTGGACTCGGGACATCAAGGGGACCACTCATCACTGCTGGGAGGGGTCAATGCCATCCATATTTCCATCACAGGAAGGGTACAACTGGGAGTGCCGTGTGGGGACCCCTCCTGGACTTTATGCCCTTGGCTGATTCTAATCTCTGTCCTTCGCTGTAATCAACCATAACCATGAGTGTGAGCTCTCAGGAATTATTCTGTGGTTATGCATCAAAACTGAGAGTGATCTTGGTGTCAGAAGTGAGGAGAGTCTTCTTGACTGCCCACTAACGTCAAAGAACCCCAAGTGGGACTTCACTGGTATGCCAGTGGTTGAGAACCCACCTGCCAGTGCAGGGGACACAGGTTCGATCCCTGGTTCGGGAAGATTCCATGTGCTCAGGGGCCACTGAGCTCATGTACCACAACTACCCAGCCCAGGGGCCCCAGAGCCCATGCTCAGCCACAAGAGAAGCCCCACTCCCTGCAACTAGAACAAGCCGCGTGCAGCAACACAGACCCAGCGCCACCGAAAAGAAACAGCAACCCCCGAGTTTCCAGGGTCAGGAGTCCCTGGCCCCTTCCCAGACCTCAGGGCCCCCAGCCGTGGCCACTCCCGGGGCGCCGGCCGCTGCTGCTGGACTCCATGCCGCCCACTGCTGGTCGGTGCACCCTGAGTTCCCGACCTGCTCCCTGCCCCGGCCCCGTGTCAGTCTCCCCAGGCAGCCCTGCCTTTCTGCCTCTACCTTTCAGAACCTGGCTTCCGTCCCCCCCGCACCTGTGCCCCCCGCCGGATTTCTCCCCCATGAACGGGGACGGGGCATCTCCACGGGTCCCAGCCCTGCCCTTCCAGCTGAACTGACCTCCCGCCCCTCCAGGTAGCGCCACCTGAGGTGCCACGAGACAGAGATGTCTGTTGATTTGGGAAAAGCCCAGCGGGAGCTTTCTCTCTGGATGTCCTGGTTCTCTGCACCCAGGGAAGGTCTCTCTAGTCCCAGACTGAACCTTCCATTCCCCGCTTTCACAGAACAAGCTTGTCCGATGTTTTTAGCCTCCGTGGGCTCCAGGGGTGAGGCGATGCCCTTTATCTTGGCATGACCATGGTTCCCTCTCTGGGCATCGATGGAGACCCTCGGGTCTCACGGTCTGCTCTGGAGGGAGCGTGGAAAGGTCTCTGTGTCGCGGTCCCAGGATGTTTCAGACCAGGCGGCTCTTCCTCAGAGTCTTTCTCAGCCATCCGCCCGGGGCAGCTTCTTAACTTGCTCACATGAAAACAGAAACGAAACCCAGGCTTCCCTAAGTGGGGGTCAGGAGAAAGAATCTGTCACAGAGCCCCTTGGAAATTAATTAGGCTTGACTGTGCTTTACATCTTTGCTAACGAGCGGCTCTGGCCCTCTTGACCCCAGTGCATCCCGCTCTGCTCCCACACAGGTTCCCGAACAAGGCTGCACGGTCGGCATTTACTTCCCAGGTTAGAAGAAAGGTTGTCGTTCCAGCAGTTCTGAGCCAGTGCTCTCACGCCAACTGCTGTAACCGTCCCACTGCCAGGCTTCCGGATCCTTCTCCGTGAGTTCAGATTGGTTCCAAAGTGGCTTCATGTTGGACATCCCCCCTCCCCTCTTTCCATCGGCACCATCACGGCACTCCGTTGTTTTTTTTTTTTTTTTTAAAGAGCTTCACCGGGTTATCCATCTCATGGAAATTGGAACAGGGTGTTGACTTCTTGCGTCATGAATGGAGCTGTTCAACAGCTGACTCTGTGGGCTCCGCCTGAGCACAGCTCTGACCACCGACCTTACGTGTCTGATTCCTTTTGGTCAGGATTTGTCCCTCTTCTCTGAAGGGCAGCACTGGGCCTGAGTCCAGGGCGGTGAGGGGACCTGGCGGGGAACACCCTGACTTATCTACTTTTAGCCCGAGGCGGCAGCGAATGCTCTTCGTCCACGTGGAGCCAGGCCGTGGAGCTAAGTGGACCTGGCTTCCATCTCAGGCCAGGCGTTTCCTAGTGACACACCCACAGGCGAGGCCCTGCCTCCCTAAAACCTCAAGCTCTTCATCTCTAAAATGGGGACAACCACAAACCTCCCTTCCAGAGCTGCTGGGGGGCTTAAAGGAGATAACGACCCAGCAGGCCCAACACTGTGTCTGCCCGGGGTAGGCACCAGCCCATCACCACCCCTGCTGAGCCCCGGCCCCTCACACTCTAGGCATTTCCCTCTTCCGTCTGATGTCTGGGGCCTTTGCGTATCTGAAGGGCGTGATGTCAATCAAAGCATGGTTATAATTAAAAGCATCCAGCTTGGAGCTCACCTGCCTTAGCTACATCCGATTCTTACCTGTGCGGACTCACGGAGCATCGCCAGAGAAATAGTTGCGTTGTCAGCCGGCAGTCGTCAAAGTAGGACACGTTCACCCTGACTGTAATTCTTCAATCGTCAGCAAAAGCCAGAGAGAGAAGTAAAAAATGTATGAGAACTAAATGAATTGATTTTCATAAAATTAACATTATATCGTATAATAACATTTCCCAATGTAAAGACGTTTTCCTATGAATATTTATAACCTGTGATTAAATCATACCTTTGTGATTGTTTAATCTTTTTTATTTTTAACTTTATTCTGATTCAAAGATAAGAGTTAGTTATAGGTATGTTTGGGGGTTGAATTTTTTTTTTTTTTTTGGCTTTTATCTTCAAGAATGTTCTGGTGACATTCTGTGTTCTTCCAAGATCTTACACCTGTAATAACAGTCCTAAGCAACACACACAAGGATCTGTCTTGGAGTTGGTGGGACTGAAAACTCGGCCTCAATACCCAGCTTGAAAGAGCTCTTCTTTTTTCTTGTTTCATTTGCAATTATCTCCCTCCTTTGCCAGGGAGAGAGAACCAACATGCTGAGCCCAGCCGCCCGCTCCACCCCGTCCCGGGGGTCCTGCCCTCCGGGCGTGGGTCTCAGGCAGAGTTGGAGATCAGAAGTGAACTGCAGTTCCAGCCAGCCAACTCCCGAGCTGCGGACGCAGGAACTGCGCAGCAAACCGCAGGCAGAGCAGGAAGTCGGCCCTGCAGCCACATCCCGGGGCCTCGAGGAGGGGGAGCCGCCCCTTCTTCCTTTCACAGCAACAGATTTTTTTTAAAGCATCACTTAAAAAAATAAATTTCAAACTCACCAGTATTTAAAGTTGGGCCTCCTGTGAACATGTGAGTTCATCACTCAAGCTGAGTGATGGTGAGAGGCACACGGTTTACCCAATCATGGTGACAAGCCGCCGCAGGCTAGGTGGTTTGAACAACAGAAGTGTAGGGTCTCCACGTTCTGGAGGCCGGAAGTCCGAGATCAAGGTGTGGGCAGAGCTGGGTTCTTCTGAGGCAGTGAGAGAGGATCTTCCCAGGCCCCTCCCAAGCTTCTGGGGTTTGCCGGCATCCTTGGCGCTCCTCCGCACGGCCGTGGATCACCCTGAAATCTGCCCTCATCTGCACGTGGTGCCCTCTCTGTGTGAGTCTCTGCGTCAAAATCCCCCTTTGTGTAAGGACCGCACTCCTGCTGGATTAGGGTCAACCCTAGTGGTCTCATCTTAACTAGATCCTCTGCAAAGAGCCTATTTCCAAACAAGGCCACGTTCACAGATACTGGGGTTAGGACTGCAACATATTTTATGAGGGACATGCCTCCACCCAATACCACTCCCCCACCCTGCCCTCCCCACCCCAGTGCAGACCACCAGCTCCCTGGCCGGACCTAGGGAGCTCACCCCCTCACGATGCACCCTCTCTGACCCCTTTCCACCCCTTAACTGACACCATCTCCTCCTTCAAGAATCACTTCCTCAAAAAAACCCCCACCAGCTCCATGCTCAAGTCAGACTCTCTTACAATAGGATGTCAGCGCACCAGGCAACTTCCCTAGGACACACATCTGCAACTTTACGTCCGTTTAGGTGATTATTTGGTTATTGTCTAGTTCCAACTGAATGGTAAGTGCCTTGATGAGGGGCTCCAAGTCTGGGCTTTTGTTTTTTTTTCCCATCATTGTTTTCCCAGAACCTAGCGCAAGCCTGGCGAGCGTCCCTGGTGGCTCAGTGATAAAAAGAATCCTCCTGCCAATGCTGGAGACCCAGGAGACGCCAGTTCAATCCCTTAGTCGGGAAGATGCCCTGGAGGAGGGCATGGCAACCCACTCCAGTTCTTTCCTGGAGAGTTCCATGGACAGGCAAGCCTGGCAGGCCACAGTCCATGGGGTCATGAAGAGTCGGACATGACTGAGCAGTAGCGCGCACGTGCGCACACACACGCACACACACGCACACACGCATACACGCACATGCACACACATGCGTGCACACATGCGTGCGCACACACACAGAGCACAAGCCTGGCACATAGTAGGTACTGAATAAAATACTTATTGAATGAGTGAGTCAATTCACTCACAATTTACTAACATACAATAATCTTCACACTATAATAGCACTCATGAATGAATGACTATATACGACCACTCATCAATGACGAAGTCCGCACAATGGAGGGTTTCCCAGGAAACCTGGGAGGCATTCACGTTCACTGTCAAAAGCGAAAAGCAAAAAGAAAAGCAAGAACTGGCGGTGTTCGGGTCCCTGAAAGCTGTGAAAGATCGACTCTCCAGCAGGTTAATAAACAGCAGTGGGCCCTGGAAGACGCCAGGGAGCTGTTTTTCCGAGCAAGGACACGATTCATCGCTTGTGGGGATTTAGTAAATGGCCCCCCAGTGGGCTGAACTTGAATTTGCTTTCCCAAGTTGGGCCTGACCTGCCCCCTCCGCAGGTCCCCTGATGGAGGCGGGGAGGGCGGATGTGGCTCCCTGCCTGCATCCCAGAGTTCTTTTCCAACAGGTTTACAATCCTGGCTGTGTAGGTCCTTCCTGGCTAATACGTCCATGCCAGAGAGAGACAGGACCGAATCACGGGCCTTGGAGTAGTAGCCCCGAATACCCACAAGGAGTCCCATTTGTGGATGTCCATTGGAGTCGGACGTGACCTGGTCCACTAGCCAAGAAGTTGCCCTCTGCTCTGGCCCCCTTTCATCGGCATTTTTCCATTCTGTCACACCCCGCTGCTCCTGCTTCCTGGGGTGCCCACACCCTCCTCTAACATCAGCAGCCCTCCCGTGGCCTGCACTGAGCTCCTGAATGTGTTCTCTCATTTTCATGTTGGCAGCAACCTGGCAAGGCACCCACTGTACAGATGGGGCAGCTGAGGCTAAGCCATCTGCCAGGACTTGAGTTCCACCTCAGCCCAGGGTCTCCCCGCAAGTCCCACACAGACAGTGCCAAGCACAGGGTGGGGACGAGAGGGTCCAGGAGAAGGTCTACAGAGCAGCAGAGACAGGTGGGTCGTCCGTGGCTAACACCTGCCCTTGGCAGCCGTGTGCTTTCCCAGGCCTCCTGCAGGGGCCGAAAGGGGTGTCTGTCCTTCTGCAGAGCCCGGAGGACGGAAAGACCTAAGACGTGAGATGCTGAGTTCTTAGCCATCAGGCTCACTGACCCCGCGAAAGAATCTCTCGAAGTTCAGCTGCACCCAGGGCACCCATCAGCTCCCTCCTGTCACTCTTCACTGTGGCTGCACTGAGGCCAACAGCCCACCACCCCGTTGGAGGAAATGGGTCCCACACCAGGCCTGGGAAACTGAAACCAGCCCCAGACTGCCGCCTCGCCACTGATCCTGGCCCCGGAACAGAGCTACAGACACAGAGAAGTGCCTCTGGACCCCGGAGTGTTTTCCTGGCGTCCGCGTCCTAAATGGCAGGTCAGGCACCGGACCAGATGACAGGCAGAGCGCCCCGCGCCTCCCACAGCCTTCTGTTCCCAGCCCTGCGCCGGAAAGTAAATGCCACGCAGTAGCTTCTTTCCCAGGACGTCAGCAGCGCATGACCAGCGCATTCTCCCCCACCGACAGGATCAGCCGTCAATGCCAGGAAGTGGGATGCGGGTTTCCGAGCTCCCGGCAAGACACGGCAGCTAAAAGCACACACCTGTTTCAGGGTGGCTCTGCCAGCCCCGGAGGATGACAGCCTCGCCGAGAGAAGTCCACGGAGGAGCGCTCCGAGTCTGAGCCTCTCCTCCGCCAGGTGAAAAGAAGGGTCGCTATTATCCTGGAGGGTGACCGAGGGCTCGCGAGAGCTGGGCCGAGGCTCCTGGTTCTTTGGGGGCTTCACGGACTCAGTGCCACCCCATCAGGGTTAGGGTCAAGCTGTTTCCAGGTCAGGAAAACTCCCCTCCTTTGACGTGCCTGGGTCTCCGAGCAGAACCTGGATCTCCTGCAGCCCCGTGGGTATCACCCCAGCAGCCCAAAGGCTGCCTGCACCACGGCCACCCCGCCAGGGTTTGGAAAGCAGGTCGTCTCCCTGGAATCTGAGACGCCTTGTCTCGTCCCGGGGAGAGAGGCAGCCACCGCTAATGAGAAAGCACGCCAAAGAGCATCTGAAACAGCAAATGAGAAATGACACTCTTCGGCTCAGCAAAACCGAGAAGAAAGACCACTCCCGAATTTCTCTGAAAGCTGGCTTTGTAGCCTCCAGGCAAGGCTGTCATTTTGGACTAAACTCAGCCAAGGAGAAACGAATGCTAATGGCTTATCTTTGGCTCCCAGCTCGCCTGACTTTGCCTTGTTAATACAGCCAAAGTAATTCCCCTCCACCGCACCCCCGCCCGCCCCGGCCCCCGCCCCGAGTTAGTGATGGCTTGTTTCCTGCCTGAGCATTTTGCAGGCACGACAGTGAGAATCTTGGGAGAAGGTTCCACTGCCGCCATTAAATTAATAAATAAGATGAAATCGTCCACTTTTCCTGGCCCGAAACCCCATCTCAAAGTATTAAGTCCCTTCCTGCTCTTCAAATATACGGCCAGCATCCCTGTCTGTGTTTCGTAAGGACAAAATAGTAAATATCACCTCTCTTCTCTGGCCACCAGCTGAGGACGCGAGGCCGAGAGCATCGTAATTCTTCTCCTTATGAAGGTGAGAAGCATAACCCCGAGGACATTATCCGAGCCTGAACCGGAGTCTCGAGTGTTTCTGGCGCGGCCGGCCTTCCAGCCATTGCAGAGAGCCTGTGCTCTTCCCCAGCTGGTCTGCGGATACCCCTGGGCTTGTGTCTGTGAATCTCTGAATATCTTCACCCTTTCTAAAATGAAAACAGGCTAAACTTAATAGGAGTCTAAATTATGTGGGCCTGAAGTCAGAATCTAAAATAAAATAACACCAAAATAGAAAGTGGGGAAAAAAAGTCATTTCCCTGGGCTTCTTTCATTTTGGTGTGTTCTCTTTTTGTTTAGTTTTTGGTCTGTGAGATGCTAACAACTCATTTGCCTGGTGTCCTCCATTACCTCCAGGACGCTCTGTGTGCCCCGGGGTTTTACACGTTCACTTCTGCTTTTGCTTCCAGGGAGCTCGTTTCGGATCCATGTGCCAGGCTCACGCTGGAAGCTGTTTTCGTCTTGGGAACGCTGGATGTAGAATCGGGAACCTGGATCCCCAGGGCGGCTTTGTAATGGTCTTCCCAACAAGTCTCCCCATTCTGAGCCTGCCTCCCGAGGGCCCAGAGCCCTTCCCAAACAGGGACGCTCCTCTGCTGTCCTCACCCAGCGCCTGGTGACTCCAGGGCCCGACCAGCGTGACCCCCACGTCCTTCAAGTGTCGTCAGCTGAGACCCCCTCCCAGCTTCCTCTTCCTCTGGGTTTGGGTGTGACCCACCAAGCTGGGTCCGCTAACCCTGACTCCCCACCACCGCCGGGGGGCTTCTCCAACAGCCCACCTTGGTCATCTCTCCCTGGAATGTCTCCAGGGCCGGTCCCCCCCGGGAGCCATCCACCTCTCCATCTTCTGCTGGACACACGCGCGCTCCGTCTGCTGCCACCACAAACCTTTCCGGCTTCTCCTCCACACCGGAATTTCACTCAAAACGTCACCCCTGACCCCTGAATTGCCTCTGGGTCCCCACCCATCCTCAGCCAGGACCAGTACTGCTTCTTCTGTCCTGGTCAATCGCCACATGCCCAGCCCTCCCCAGGGCTCCCTGACTATCTGTGCGCTGCCTCCCAGGAACGCCCAGACCCCTCTGGCCCCAACAGGTCTGGGTGTTCCTGGGGGGCTTGCAGCTCCTTGTTAGCGGCGCCATCAACCCACTCCTCGGCCCGAATGAAGCTTGGCCTGCTGCCCGCGTCTGTGGTCGGCCTACGATGTCTCCGATTCCATCCGTTTGATGAATTGTGTGCTGCGGACATTGCCTATATTTGCATAGAGAGTCGGTAATTAGCTGTGGAGGGTTTTGTTAAACTTCCATGTGCAAGATACTGGAGAGAAATAAATTGCCTCAGGTCATATGTCACTCCTGAGCCCGCCCCGCGCCAGCCTCTCTTTCCTGCTGCGTCGCCGCCCAGAGCATTGCTATTCCTGTCTTGATGGCTGGGTCTTTCCAGCCTTTCCAGCCTCAGCATCAGTTTCCCTGGGCTCAGAGCAGTTCCTACCAACTCCATCCTTTTTCTCAGAAGGGTCTTATTTACCAAAGTTAATTCCGCTCATATTGCGACGTGCTTGAAAATAAGTATGAATCTTGTTTATTTTCATTTGCAGTGTTCCACCAGCGAGTGGCAATTGGAACTAAATTACACGTGTTCAAGGAATGTGCTCGCATATTTCCAAGCTGTTGAGAAACATCTTGCTGGACTAAGCTGGGTTCAAACAGAGCCATAAACCAAAGCATTGTTAGCTTTAGGACACCCCAGAGAGCGGGGCCGCGGGGGCCACGGCAGGCCTGGCGGGGGTGTCGTTTGTTTTAGTTGCAAAAGCTGGTCACAGTTTTACCATCTGTCTCGCTCACATCCCTGGCAGGCAGTCTGGGGATGGCATCAACTTAATGGTTCCTAGCCCATTAGAAATGCAAACCTTTTTATTTCCTTGTGAATAAATCTCTGCTTATTTCCAAAGCTGCCCGTAAGGAATGGGGCTGCCAAGGAAGGACTTTGTACTTTCTCAACAAGGTTATTCTCCGTTTCTTCCCTGGAAGCTGGGGGGAGGGGGGTACCGGGGAGGGGAGGAGGCGGCAGGAAGTCCAGCAGCCAGTCTTTTTGGTGGGCTTGCCATGAGCTGGGAAAGCAAGATGGGCAAGCTCCCTGCCCCCATGTGGTTTGCAATCTAGCAGATGAGGAAGGTGCTAGATTGTGGGGAACAGCCAGGAGCCCCAGGGAAACCAGAGTGGCGACACCTCTTCAGGCTTGGGACCCAGACAAGGGCTTTCTAAGAAAGTGATATTTCAGCCAAGGTCAAAAGTCCTGACTCTAGCAGCTAAGTTCAGGGATTTTCTGTTGGACTCAAGCCAGGGACTCCCACCAGCTTCATCACTTAATATGTGTAGATTTCCTGGGGTGCAGCATCAACTTGGAAAACCATGTCCCTAGAAATGTGTGGAAAGATGCGGATTTTTCCATCAGACTTAACATCAGGCAACCTCATCTTCATCTCTGACTGATGGCTCCATGGCAAGGACCCTTAACTCTTACTTCGAAGTGTTTCTGTGCCTCTTTGTTCAGTCGCTAAGTTGTGTCTAGCTCCATGGACTGAAGCACGCCAGACTCCCCTGTCCTCCACTATCTCCTGGAGCTTGCTCAAATTCATGTCCATTGAGTTGATGATGCTATTTAACTGTCTCAGCCTCTGTCGTCCCCGTCTCCTCCTACCTTCAATCTTTCCCAGCATCAGGGTCTTTTCCAATGAGTCAGCTGTTCGCATCAGGTGGCCAGAGTATTCTTAACCACCTCCAAAGACTCTGACTTGAATCTCAGGTTTTTATACTCAAAATAAAATGTTTAGTGACCCTCTCACTAAAGGGTGAAATGACCCCATTTCTTCACCCTTCCTGAGACCCACCCCCTTCGCCTCTAGCTCCGCAGCATCCCCCGTGGGCCTAGTTCCCGCCCCTTGAAGCGGAGCTGGTCGTGTGGTTTGCTCTGGCCAAAGGGATGCAGCGGAGTGATGGAGTGCTTGTTGGGAGCCCAGGCCCCAAGGGCCTGGTGCCCGGGTCCTCTCTCCCCTTCTGTGTCCCTCGCCCCTGCTGTTTCCATGACGACACACCCAGGCTCCCTGCCGGAGCATCGAAAACCCCAAAGCAGCACGGCCGCATCACTGCTCTACCAGCTAGGGCCACTGAGGACCCGCTGCCGACCACCCCCTGACGCAGGGGCCTCGGCTGGGACCACCCAGCCCACCTACAATCATAAATGGTCAGACTGGGCGGCTTAGACCACAGAAGTTCATTTGCTCACAATTCCAGAAGCTTGGAGTTGAAGGTGCCAGCAGGGTTGGTTGCTTCCCAGGCCTCTCTCCTTGGTTTGCAGGCGGCCGTCTCCTCCCTGTGTCCTCGCCTGCTCTTTCCTCTGCATACGCTGCTGCTGGGCTGTGTGTTCTCAGACATGCACTCAGACTCTGCGACCCCATGGACTGTGGCCCAGCAGGCTGCTCTGTCCATGGATTCTCCAGGCAAGAGTACTGGAGTGGGTTGCCATTTCCTCCTCCAGGGGATCGTCCCCACCCAGGGATGATCGAATTTGCATCTCCTGCCTCTTCTGAACTGGCAGGTGGGTTCTTCACCAGAGCAGCTGGGCAGCCCTTCCTATGTGAGTGTAGTGTCTTACTCTCCTCTTCCCATAAAGACGCTGGTCATGTTGAATTAGAATCTCTCCTAAGAGCTCATTTTAGCTTAACCACCTCTTTAAAGACCCCATCTCCATGTATATTCTGAAATCCAAGAGGCTAGGACTCTAACATATGACTTTGTTGTTGGTGTTCCGTCGGCCAGTCATGTCTGACTCTGCAACCCCATGGATTGCAGCTCGCCAGGCCTCACGGTCCCTCACCATCTCCCAAAGTTTGCCCAAGTTTATGTCCGTTGCCTTGGTGATGCCATCTCATCCTCTGATGCCCTCTTCTCCTTCTGCCCTCAATCTTTTCCGGCATCAGGGACTTTTCCAGTGAGTCAGCTGTTCGCATCAGATGACCAAAATACTGGAGTTTCAGCTTCAGTATCAGTCCTTCCAAAGAGTATTCGGTGTTGATTTCCCTGAAGATTGACTGGTTTGATCTCCTTGCTGTCCAAGGGACTCTCAGGAGTCTTCTCCAGCACCGTAGTTCGAAGACATCAATTCTTCAGCGCTCAGCTTCTTTACCATCCAGCTCTCACAACCATACGTGACCACTGGGAAGACCGTAGCCTTAACTATCCCCTGAAGCATATGACTTTAGGGGAACATAATCCAGCCCATCACAGCGTATCTTGTTTCACAGCATTATTACGGCAATTAACAACACAGATGTCCTCAGTAAGGACCAGGCGCTGCGTCTGCACCGGGATTATAAACGAGCACAAGAAAGGATCTGAGCCCTGCCCAGCAGCCCACAGTTTGTTGCTTTTCCTCATCTGTCACCCCGTATGCAGAGCCAGCCACGTTCACGTCCATACACACTCCCCAGTCCACAACCATCCACTGCCGGACGGCAGACTCTAGAAACACAGGCGGTAGAGAGAGGAAACACTAGACTCCCCTCATACCCTCACATTCAGTCACATAATAAGCAGTTACATTTTGCTGCCCCAGGCAACAGCGTGTTCTGTTTTAATTAACTTGCCTTTTATTGAATTTCCATATCCATCACCAAACGCCAACGCACCTTCACATGTCTGTAAAGTCAGCGATCACAGCATGAGGTGCTCTGGGACGTGGGGGACCTCTGATCCCGGGGAGGAAGGGTCCGGCCAACACCAGCTAGTGTCTTCACGGTTTGATTGGCACGGTTGGGGTGGGTGTGGTAGGAAAGAGTGTGAGGAGGAGAGGAGGGTCACAGACGACGGTGGCGGCGAAGTCGGGGCATCCGCAGTGGCCCGGGGAGCAGGGCGTCTGGGGCTCGGTTACGATACATAAAGGATGAGACCTGCCTTGCGCTGGCAGCTTCGTGGAACATGCACTTTATTTCTGCCTGCAAGAGCAAGAAACCGGAGGCCACGGGGAGATGTACCAGGCACAAATCAAATCCGCACTGAGGGTCGCCTTCTCCAGTCTCCACCCGGGCCTCGTGGGATAAGGCTGCGCTGACAGTAGCAAAGCAGGGGACAGCACCATCGGAGCAGGTGCATAAATTCCACCCCAGCCTGGAAAACCCTCCCCCTCCATGGCCAACCCAGACAGCATAGTAAACAGCAGAGACGTCACTTTGCTAACAAATGCCCGTATAGTCAAAGCTACGTTTTTTCCAGCCGTCATGTATGGATGTGAGAGTTGGACCATAAAGAAGGCTGAGCACCAAAGAATGGATGCTTTGGAACTGTGGTGCTGGAGAAGACTCTTGAGAGTCCCTTGGACTGCAAGGAGGTCCACCTAGTCCATCCTAAAGGAAATCAACCCTGAATAGTCTTTGGAAGGACTGATGCTGAAGCTGAAGCTCCAATACTTTGTCCACCTGATGTGAAGATCTGACTCAACGGGAAAGACCTTGACTCTGGGAAAGACTGACGGCAGGAGGAGAAGGGGAAGACAGAGGATGAGGTGGTTGGATGGCGTCATCGACTCACAAGACATGAGTCTGAGCAAGCTCCAGCAGACAGTGAAGGACAGGGGAAGCCCGGCATACTCAGTCCCTGGGGTCACAGAGTCAGACACGACTTGACGCCTGAGCCACAGGCCACATGGAAAGATGCCAGCCCCACCAGCAGAGGGTTCCACCCGTTGGCTTCACTGCCCCACCCCCAGTACCTGGGAACACGGCTTGGGTGCTCGGGGAATGTCCACAAAGTACTCCACAAAGGCATGTGGCTGCACCATCTCTTGCTCCTCCCATCACATGGGGTCTGTCTTAGGTTGGGTTTCCCTGAGACGAGGGTTTGAGTGGTGAGGGGTGAGTGGAGTAGGTGGGGAGAAAGAAATTTTCCCAGAGGAAGACCCCAAGATCTGGTGGGGAAATACAGATGGGAGGAACTTTTTAAAAATTGAGGTAAAATCGGGACTTCCCTGGTGGTCTAGTGGTTAAGACTCCACGCTTCCACTGCAGGGGCTAGGGTTCAATTCCTGGTAGGCGAAGTAAGATCCTGCAAGCTGTGAGGTGTGGCCAGGAAAACTAAGGTGAGATTCTCATAAGATTAATCAGTTTACAGTGAACGATTCCGTGCCGTGTAATACATCCACAATGTTGTGCAGCCATCCCTCTGTCTAGGGCGAACACATTTCTGTCACCTCAAAAGAAACCGTGGACCCGTCCAGCCGTCACTCACCATTCCTTTCTCTCCCCAGCTCCCACCCCCCACCAGTCTACTTTCTGTTCCTGGGGATTTACCTACCCCGAACACTACCTATGAAAGGAACCGTGAAATAGGGGACTACTCGTATCTGGCGTCTCTCACTCAGCATCCTGTTGTCAGTACTCCCCTCCTTTTGCGGCTGTGCAGTACTCCACTGTATGGATATGCCACCGTTTCCCATCCAGCCACCCACTGACGGACACTTGGGTGGCTCCCGTCCCTTGGCTCTTGTGAACACTGCTGCCACGAACACTCACAAACACGTGTGTCCGTTCAGGAGTTTATTTCTGAGACCATACAGGCAGTGAGAAGCAGGTCTTAAACCATCCAGGTTCCCTGGCTCCCAACCGAACGTATATCCTTGGACTGGGTTAGACTTAGATGCAGCCAAGATATACAAGGAAGGAGGCAGGCAGCCAGGTCCTGGCTGTTTCAGAGGTGATTTTAGCGGTGAATCAGAACCAGAAAATTGCTGTAGATTCGGATCCTTCCCAGATGTTCAGACAAGTCTAATATCGTACAAATAAAGCCACCCGGCAAAGAGGATTCAAAGAATCAGAGAGGGTTTGATCGTATTCTTTCCTTTAAGAGCTGAGCAAGCACGTGTGCACACAGGCACACATACACACACGTGCTCCATCCTGCCATACGCTGAGCCCTTGAAACAGCCCCAAACATTGTAAATACTTGGAATTGATCCTCAAAAGATTCTTCCGCCGTAAAACCCATTCAGGATGCTCCTTTGCACCTGGGGATTTTCTTTCATCTTCAAAACCCAGGAGAGATCCTACAGTAAATGACAGCTGCTGGGGAAAGATGAATATTGTCCCCAGAACAGAAAGAACCCGGCATTCCCAGCTTTAAAACCTCTGCATTTTACGGGTCCCTGGCACTGTCTTTGTGGCTGTATTTTGAAAGAAGCATTATCACCCTCAGGGGCCCCGGCAAGTTGCAGGCTTTGAGTTACAGCTTCAGATCTTGCTATATGTTGGTTGTTATGCAAAATTAATTATCTTGGTCATTTGAATGTTTTCCCCTAAATATAATATAATCTCATTACAGACTACTCCATACCAAAATGAATCTCGAGCCAAATTCCATTTAGGAAATTGAAGGTAATTTAGAGTTATATGATTTGCAAAAAAAAAAAAAAAATAGGAAGAAGTCCCTTTCTGTGCTAAATGCTAATTTGCTCTGTCTCTGTAATGTCGAAGTGACATTCATTTGTTGGGGAATTGCTGTAAGCATGTAGGGGATTTGGGGCAATGGATGGGGCAGCCCAGAACTGTTGAGTGAGTTCTCTGGAAGTAGCCTGTGCAGGAGAATTCCGGGATACCGGCTGCAGAGTACAGAGGCCACCAGGCTTCCCGGGGGATGGAGTTTGTCAGCTGGGGAGCAGGCAAGTGCATGGGCAATGCTCCCCTTCCAGGGCAGACTGCTATGACTGAGGAGGCAAGGCTGTGGAGAAGCCGGCTGGCAAGGGAGGGGGCCTGGGCCGCATGGGCCAGTTTGCAGGGGCGGGGGAGGCTGGGCTGCCTTAACAAAGTACCACCCACTGAGCGGCTTAAACAGCAGAAATTCCTTTTCTCACGGTTCCGGAGGCTGCAAGTCCAAGATGCAGTTGTGGGCTGGACTGGTCTCTCCTGAAGCCTCGTTCCTTGGCTGCCTCCTCCCCGTGTCTCCACGTGGTCAGTCCGTGTGCATCGAGGTCCTCACCTCCTCCTCCTGAAGGACACGGTCAGATTAGGGCCACTCTTGCACACGTGCGTGCTAAGTCGCTTCAGTCGTGTCCGACTCTTTGCGACCCAATGGACCATAGCCTGCCAGACTCCTGTCCATGGGATTCTCCAGGCAAGAATACTCGGGTGGGTTGCCACGCCACGCCCTCCTCCAGGGGATCTTCCCAACCCGAGGACTGAACCCGAATCTCTTACGTCTCTTGCATTGGCAGGCATGTTCTTTACTACTGGCACCACCTGGGAAGCCCAGGTCCACCTTCTAACCTCATTTTATCTTAATTACCTCTTTAGAGACCCCATTCTGAGGTCCTGGGGTTAGGTCTTAACACACGAATTCACAGGGGACACAGTTCAGACCATAAAGGTCTGTACAGCCAAGGCCGTCCGTCCAGCCATAAGCTCATCTCATCAGACCCCCGGGAGCCGAACCTGGCTTCCCTGCTCCCACCCTCCCCTGCTCCTGATGCTTTTTGCACAGAGTAGCCAGAGTGAAGATGCTCTTAAAACATCTACCAGGTCATGACCTGCCCCCTGTCCTCAGGTAGCTTCCCTCTGCATTGTGAGTAAATTCAGACCCTCCAGCAGCAGGGGCCCTGAGCGGCCCCTGCCTCCCTCTCCAGCTCTGAGCTCGGTCTCTGTGCTAAGGACGCCTGCACCCCGTGACTCCCCCTTGAACTCCTGAGCACTTTCTTCTCTGGCCCAGGGCTTTGTGAGTACTGTTCCTTCTGCCAGGACACACCTCTAACCAGCTCACTCCTCCTAACCCCTGGAGTCTCTGTTTAAATATCACTTCTGCAGAAAAGCCCTCCAGTCTCCCCAGGCCTGACTGAAAGAAGCTGTGCTACTGCCTGCAGTTGGGGGGGCCAGGCACCCCCCAGAGACTGGCCAACAGAAGAGAAAATGAAGAACTAACATAGGACCCAGCAACTTCACTCCTGGACACATATCTGAGAAAAACAAAAACTCCAATTCAAAAAGATTCATGCAGCCATTTACAATAGCCAAGGTATGGAAGCAACCTAAGTGCTCGTCAACAGATGAATGGATTAGGAAGTAGCATGGAATACTACTCAGCCATTTAAAAAAAGAGTGAAAACTCGCCATTTGCAGCAGGATGGGTGGACTTGGAGGGCAATATACGGAGTGAATTAAGTCGGACAAAGGCAACTGCTGTGTGATATCACTTCTATGTGTGATCTGAAAAATACAGTAACCTAGGGCTTGGCTTCCCTGGTGGCTTGGTGGTAAAGAACCCACCCACTAATGCAGGAGACTTAGGTTCAATCCCTGGGTCAGGAAGTTCCCCTGGAGAAGGAAATGGCAATCTACTCCAGTGTTCTTGCCTGGGAAATCCCATGGACAGAGCCTGGCGGGCTACAGTCCTTAGGGTTTCAAAGAATTGGACACAACTTAGCAGCTAAACAACGACAACAAGTGAACATAACAAAGAAAAAGGGAACTCACAGACACAGGAAGCAAACGAGTGATAAGCTGTGGGGGAAGCAAGAAGGGGCCCAGTAGGGGCGGGAAGCGAATGGGTTATTACAGGACTACAGGAAATCGTGCGTGAAACTTCTGGACATTGTAAAGCCCTGTAGAATTTAACACATTTTTCATTCATTAGAGAAAAGAGAATGAATGAGCAAGTAAGTGAACGAATGGGACAAACATCTCCAAACACAGTTAGATAACTTTCCCTCCAGTGAAAGCTGACAGCATCAGCCATGGGGTCGTGATCTCAGCCTTGGTGCAGAGGAAACACCCTCGGGAACCCAGGGGTGTTCTCGCCCTTGGCCACCCAACAGGGCCTGCCAGGAGGAGCTCACCTCTCTCACTTCTTTTCCCCCTCAACCCACTGCAGGTGAACCCTGCAGCTGTGGGGGCCCTGTGACCTCCACCCAAACTTGCATGCCCGTAGAAATATCAGCTTATAAACATAAACTGTTGAGAGCTAAGCTGAGGAGAATTTCAAGCCGCAGTGGAGTCCCCTTTAGATTTCTCCCTGGTTTCTTTCTCTGGATTATTTTTACCCGAAAACCTATTCAAGCCAATCACTCCTTCCTCCTCAGACCGCTGGCTGCGAGTTAATGAACAACCCTCCAAGAATGTAACATCCTTGTTCAGACTTGAGCAGGTGTAGATGTTAGTGAAGTGTGAGTAGGACATTAGTAAATGATTCCTTGAAAGCATAGATCAGAATGTCATTCCCTGTTAACTGACACGGTCAGAGGTGCGGTCCTCACCCTGAGATGAGGAGGGGTCTGGGGCTCGTTTATTGGGAAGTTGATTCCAGGAAGAACTGAGGAAGAGAGGGTACAGTGGGCTGAATCACACCACACTCCCTGATGAGACATCTGAGTCCTATTTCCTGTGACCTGTACAGTGTGGTGAGGTTCAGGCTCTTGAGGCACAGAGGCTGTCCTATATTGTGTGTGTGCTCTTAACACATCACGTGTATCCTTGCAGGGCTTCCCAGGAGGTGGTAGTGGTGAAGAACCAGCCTGCCAATGCAAGAGACATAAGAGACGCAGGTTCGATCCCTGGGTCGGGGAGATCCCCTGGAGGAGGGCATGGCAACCCACTCCAGTGTTCTTGCCCAGAGAATCCCACAGACAGAGGAGCCTGGCGGGCTGCAGTCCATGGGTCGCACAGAGTGGGGCACGACTGAAGAGACTGAAGCGACGTGGCCACAAGCCAAGGATACTGGCCGTCACCAGACACTGTGAGAAAACTGTGTCTATTGCTCTTAAGTCAGCAAGCCTGTGGTCATTCATTATGGAAACCAATACTGTGCGTGGAACCAAGAAGCTTCCCGCTACGGGCAACTGGGGCCCAGTCCACAGGCCCCTCCCAGATCCGTCCCAGCTGGGGAGGGGATAAGCAGCTGGGCCATTGAGTCACTGTCCCATCAGTCATTGGAGGAAGCCCGTTCCTGGGAGGCTCCTCTCTGTCCACGTGCAAGCCACGTGCCAGCAGCCAGAGAGAGCTTCCGGAAAGAGCTGCAGCTACTGCGGTTACAAGCCAGCCGTGGGTGAGACTGCACAGAAATGAGGATGCCAAGGGCTCATGGGTGGGCGCCGACAATGTCTACCACGCGTAGAAAATAAAAGAAAAACTCAAGAGTGAAAAGCCAGGGACTTCCCTGCTGGTCCAGTGATGAAGAATTTGCCTTCCAACGCCAGGGACGTGGGTTTGATCCCTGGTGGGGGGAATAAGATCCCAATGCCCAGGCGGCAGCTAAACCCAGGTGCCACAGGGATTAACAGAGAGGCCCACACGCTGAGAGGAAGACCCAGCACAGCCACAAAAAAACACACAAAAACCAGTGAAAACCCAAACTAGGGCGCAGTGTCGAACCTGCACCAGGACGTGCTTCAGCGAACACGCCAGGACACTGACTGAAGCTGAGCACCAACCCGCAGCTCCAACGTTGCCTATGACAACGTCCCGGAATGGCAAGAACTAGCGCTGGCTGAGGGTTTGCCTTGTCCTTTTCACTGACTGGACCACAGTTCTCTTTAAAGGGCTAGATCAGTTTCCTGGGGCTGCTGTAACCGATTGCCACGAAGTGGATGGCTAAAAACAGAAGTCTATTTAGTCCCTCATTCCGGAGACCAGAAGTCCAAGACCCGGGCACTGGCAGGGTCAGCTCCTTCTGGAGGCTCCGAGGGAGGCCCCACTCCACGTACCCTCCCCCAGCCCCTGGGGGTCGCTGGCTATCCTCGGTGTTCCTGAGCTCGTAGACGCATCACTCCAGCCTCTGCATCCATCCTCACGTACCCTTCCCCTGGGCACGTCTCTGTCTCTCTGTATCCTTGCCTCTTATAAAGACGCTCATCCTTAGATTAGTGTTCACCCCAAACCCAGGATAATCTCATCTCAAGATCCTTAACTAGGGACTTTGCTGATGGTCCTGTGGTTAAGAGTCTGCCTTCCAATGCAAGGGGCTCAGATTCCGCCCCTGGTCGGGGAGCTGAGATCACACCTGCCTCAGGGCAACTAAGCCCACACGCCCCAACTACTGAGCCCACACACTGCACCGGAAGATACCTCATGCTGCAGCAACTAAGACCCAGTGAGGCCGGAATTAAAGGAATAAAATATCCTCAACTGATTACCTCTGCAAAGCCCCGATTTCCAAACACGCTCTCATTCTGAGGTTCCAGTGGACATGAATTTAGTGACAGTGAAAGTCGTTCAGTCATGTCTGACTTTTTTCAACCCCGTGGACTAAACAATCCATGGAATTCTCCAGGCCAGAATACTGGAGTGGGTAGACGGTCCCTTTTCCAGGAGCTCTTACCAACCCACAGATAGAACCCAGGCCTCACGCATTGCAGGTGGATTCTTTACCAGCTAAGCCACCAGGGAAACCCAAGAATATTGGAGTGGATAGCCTAGCCCTTCTCCAGCAGATCTTCCTGACCCAGGAATCGAACCAGGGTCTCCTGAATCGCAGGCAGACTTTTTACCAGCTGAGCTATCATTTAACCCACTATGAGGAGTTACCAGTATTGGCATTTTTACAAACAAGGGAACTGAGGGTGCCCAAGGTCGCAGAGTTAGTGTGTGGAAGACAGATGGCTTCAGCCCGGGTCTTAGGACGTGCGCGTGCTTGAGTTCTCACTGGACTGTCGCTATGGAGGCTGTGGAGCTTTTGGAAGCTCCGAGAAAAGGTTCCTAGCAAAACAAGCTCAAGGTGGACCAGGCGCAATGCAGGCTCAGTCAATATTAATTGCACAGCTGAAATGAATGTTCCGAAAGGGCCCCAAATTCCAGGTTCTAAACACAACTAGTGCGTTTCCTTCCTGCCTACTGATGCTGACTTTGCCTGGAAAACCAATGGCTGGGGAGTGGGGGTGGATAGGTGGGTGGCATGATCCGGCCAAGATCAACGGTCCACGGTTTGCACTTCTGTCTACTGCCGTTGTCCTTGGCATTAGAAAAACCCTTGGCGGCAATCCGTTTTGTATTTTATTGCCTTCCTACCTGGATCTCAAACAGTTTCAAGTACACTGGCGCATCTTTTATCCTTAATGATCTGTCCTCCCGAAATTTATTTTTGGAAACAAATGAGGAAACAAAAGAAACCAAACCCAGCTCGATCCCCATAGCTCTGAGCCAGACAAATTGGGTCTTTCTCATTTCTGTGCCGCTTGCGGGGCTTTAAAGGGCCTTACGAACCATTAATTTGTTGGCTCCTGTGGAAGTATTTATGCACAGCCATTAAGTAGCACAAACTCTGGAGGGCGGTTGGGATTCTTTATGCATCTGGCCCCTGCCCCTAACTGCCCGTCTCCTCTCCAGAAGGGAAACACAAACAAGACTTTCAGCTGTGCGGCGGCCAGTTCATCAGACCCTGGCTTTCCATCCCCAGACAGTTGCTTGCCACCCTTACCCTCCTCTTCAGTCAAAAACAGGAGACTAAACACAAAGGCAGATGGTTTTCTTAGGGGAAAATCTAGGTCCTGAGTAATGAATTAGTCACACCCTAAGAAGTGATTTCTCCACCCAGAAACGGCAAGTTTGCATCGAAATTGTATCCTCTTAGCCTTGGTACGAGGGGGAAACTCTTACAGTGCAATTCTGTCGCCAACAGCGGGCGTGGCGTTAAATCTGACAGGCTAAGACTGTCCTCGGTGCAGACACTGCAGTCTCAGAAGTCCCCAGGCCACCTGCACTTCCTTTATTTTATTTCAATGGTATTGCTAATTATCTGGTTTTTTTTTTTTTCAATATGATTGACCGATTGATTTTTGGCTGCCCCTGCATGGGGCATTCAGGATCTAGTTCATAGGCCAAGGATCAAACCTGTGTCCCAGCAGCGGGAACACGGAGTCTAACTACTGGGCCGCCGGAGTAGTCCCTTCCTGCACTTCTGGCCATCCGGCTAGATTCAGGGCCCCCACTCTCCCCCAGGTTTGATGATTCACTAGAATGACTCCAGGAACACAGGAAAGTTGTGTGCCGACTACTGTCTTTTTTTTTTTTCCATAAAGGATACAGATGAGGACCAGCCGAAAGATGAGACCCAAGGGTGAGCAGTGGGAGAACCCCAAGGGCAAGCTTCCATGTCCTCAGACACTGCACACTCCCCAAACACGCCTACTGGATTACCACCCGCCAGGGCAATGAGCTTCAGTGTCCAGAGCTTTTCCGGGAGCTTCATCAAAAAGGCGTTATTCTTTTGAATCATCAGTTACATGACGTAACTCTCTCTCAGCCCCTGACCTCCCCGGAGGAACGGCTGATGTCACCTGTCACCTCAACACCCACAAGGGTGGTCTTGCTGTGTGGCCTGTCCCCATCCTGCACCATCTTTCTGGCTTGAACTCAGGTGAGGGGCCCACCAGGAGCGCCAGACTCGCCTGTTGTGAAGCCTCCCCCCAGGAAGCAAGATCAATTAAACTTATTCTTTTTCAGTATTTTATTTATTTATTTGGCTATGCCGGGTCTTCGCTGCAGCATGTAGCATCTTTTTAGTTGAAGTACATGGGATCTAGTTCGCTGACCAGGGATCAAACCTGGGCCGCCTGCGTTGGGAGCATGCAGTCTTAGCCACTGGACCAACAGGGAAGTCCCCAAACTTATTCTTCTGCAACACGATACCATTGATGGGGTCCCAATTAGAAAGTATTCTCTCCCCTCTTGAAGTGATAAAAATCTGTTGTCACTGGGTCAGTTTTCCAGCGCCTAAAGAGAGGAGGAGATTCTTGCTTGCTGGGGTCTAATCTACAGGACAGGCTGGAAAGGCTGGGAAAGGAGTCTGGGAGCCAGGGCTTGGGGCGTGAGTGGACAGTGGAGCCGTGGGAACTGGGGGCCTGGGGGCTTTGAGGACTGCTCAGCGTGGCTTTAGGTTGGACTCCCCATAATGTGTTTGGGGAAACATAACAATAGGAATGAACCTCATCTGCATTTCTTTTGAGTTGTGGGCCCATGCTTTTAAACACCTTCTCCCTGCAAAGACTGAGCTGCAAGGCAGACGCCCCTGGGATGTATCTTGACTATATGCATACATAGGTCTCCTTCTGATGGGGAACTTTTCCTCTTTCTTGTGACAGATCCTCACCTTACAGATGGGAGCCTGTGCTTCGACTTTCAGATCCAGGCAGGAGGGGCGTGAGCCAGGCCCAGTAGGGACCAAGGATGAAAAGGCAAGGGCCTGGCCCCAGGGACTGGTGGTTGGGTCGTGGATGTTATTCGTGCCTTTTCCTGGAATTGGAGGGGAGACTGGCCTTGGGGAGGGGTGGAGGTGGTTCAGGTGGAAAAAGGTGGTGAAGGGAGTCACCAAGGGTGGGGCCAAGGCAAGAGGAAAAAGCGCCACCTAGGGGTGGGAGGGGGAGGTGCCAGAAGAGTAGGCGTGAGCTGAGGTCAAAGTGCAAGTGGCTCAGCCGAGTCCGCTCTCTGTGACCCCATGGACAGTCCATGGAATTCTCCAGGCCAGAACACTGGAGGGGGCGGCCTTTCCCTTCCCCAGGGAATCTGCCCGACCCAGGGATCGAAACCGGGTCCCCCGCATTACAGGCAGATTCTCTACCAGCTGAGCCAGCAGGGAAGCCCAAGAATCCTGGGGTGGGCAGCCTGTCCCTTCTCCAGCAGATCTTCCCGACCCAGGAATCGAGCTGGGGTCTCCTGTGTTGCAGGCGGATTCTCTACCAACTGAGCTATCAAGGACACCCAGAAGAGCAGAAGGACTGGCCAGCATCACCCACCTCAGGAGAACTGAGGTCTTCACGCTCCTCAAGTTTTCATTCTTGTTCCGTGTCAGTCGCTCAGTTGCGTCCGACTCCTTGCAAGCGCATGGACTGCAGCCCGCCAGGCTCCTCTCTCCATGGGATTCTCCAGGCAAGAATGCTGGAGTGGGTTGCTATTCCTTCTCCAGGGGCTCTTCCTCGCAGGGATGAATTTCTCAGAGTCTGTGCCCCTGGTCCTGGGAATCTGTGTAGCTCTCTCCTTCTGGTGGGAAGGGGGTCTAGCACTGTCCCCACCCCCATGGTTCAGGTAGGAAAGGGGGACTCCTTCACCTAAACTACACTTTTTTCCTTTTTTTAAAAAAATTGTTATTGCTGTTATTTATATCACTTTTGGCATAAAGTTTAATTAGCATCAGAGAAGCACTTCATATTTATAAACCGCCTTTCATCTGACACTTGTCTGACACTCACCAAAGGCTCTGGGAACTTTAAAGAAGCCACACAGCTCAGCTTGACTCCACCCTCCTGTCAAGGGCAAGCGTTGAGAGGGGAAAGAAACGGACCGTGGGGCTTACTCACCATCCCCACCGACTTCCCACAGCAAACCGGTGACGTGGGAATTATATCCCCTCCTCACAGGCACAGAAAGGAGCTTCCTAGAAGCAAACTGCCTGGCTTCTCTGTGCAAGGTCGCATGACCCAGGCCACACTTTCCCAAACGGACCTATGAGATCTCCAATTAAGGTTCACCAACGTGTTAGAAAGGAGACAGCATTCCTCATTCATCTTTAAAGCAACCCACATCAACATCCTGCATAATTAATCAACATCTTTTTTTTTAAGATTTTTTTTTTGGATGTGGACCATTTTTAAAGTCTTTATTGAATTTGTTACAATGTTGCTTCTATTTTAGGTTTTGCTTTTTTGGCCAGAGAGGCATGTGGGATGTTAACCGGAGACTGAACCCGCACCCCATGACTCGGAAGGCAAAGTCTTAACCACCGGACCACCAGGGAAATCCCTTTTAAAAATAAATCCCCTAATCACCTTGGGAGTTGCACACTTAGTGTCCTCATCGCAAGAAAAACATTCTCTAACTATGTGAGGTGGTGGATGTTAACTAAATTTACTGTGGTGACCCTTTGCTACATAGTCACATATCAAATTATTAAATTGTACACCTGAAACTAATACCGTAATATACGTTAATCCATGCTCAGTCAGTAAGTCATGACCAACTCGTTGCAAGCCCGTGGACTGCAGCCGCCAGGCCCCTCAGTCCATGGGATTCTCCAGGCAAGGACGCTGGATCTTCCTGACCCAGGGATCACACCCTCACGTCCTGCATTGGCAGGTGGGTTCTTTACCACTGAGCCAGCAGGGAAGCCCTCTATGTCAATACATCTCAATAAAGCTGAGGGGAAGAGAACTTCAGTGAGATTCTCTAAGAGAAAATGTCGGGCATGAGATCAGAACAGGTGGTGACAACCGTCCTGCCCAGAGCTGCAGGGCGGATTTGGCCCATGGACTGGCGTTTGCTGACTCCCTCCTCTGGCAGATTATGATCAATCAAGAAAAAAAAAAAATGGGAGCGGTCTTGGCCTCTCTTGGTTCCCGAGAGCCCCTCAGTCAGCTCTCTTCATTTCGCCTTTTGTTCTGTCTTGAGCTGGGGACCCCAGAATGGGACCCGGAAACAAAGACTCGAGGGCACGTCATTTATACAGGAAGTGGTCCCCGGACTCCCCAGGAGGGCAGCGAGGAGATGAGATGGGAAAGAGAAGGCAAGGACTGAAGGGTCTGCCACTGCCCCCGTTGCCATGGTGAGCGGCTGGCGCTGGTCCCACTGGGACCCCTGGAGACAGAACACGCCTGGGAGTTACCCTTCCAGCCGGGGGCGTGAGTTGGATTAATTACCTTCCAACCCCACTGGTAACTAGCTGGGTGCTGCTCCTATGAGTCTGCGAGACTCCCTGGCGGTTGCCCTGATAACAGTGAGGACTTTGTACGTGGAGTGTGAGGTACCAGGGGATGGAGAGGGGCCCTGGCAGCATCTCCCTCTTTAGCATCTTCAGAAGCACACACTTCCTTTGCAAAACAATTCTCCTGTTCGCCATGTAAACAGCAGCTCTCAGTTACTGGGCTCACGTAAGGAAATGGCACCCTCTCCATTTCCCCCTAATATGTGCAAAAAAAGAAACACATCTTGAAATATATTTTGACAAGCTCAAGGCTGTGAGCCCCTGGAGAGCAGGAATGATGGAAACAGGTTGCTTCGCCCTCTGTTTATTCACAAGTCCTCACTCCTTCAACAGCCGCACCCCCTTTGCCTTCGACAGCGAAAGAGGGAGGGGGCCGAGGTGGCGGCAGCGGGTCAAGATCGCACCTTTGTCTCCGTTTCACGGAAGAGAAACCAAAAGAGCTGCAGCCGTGAGCCCAGGGTCACACGATGAGTAACAGCAGAACCGAGCTGTCATCACAGGCCCTCGCTGCACCCAAGGGTTGCCTGCAGCCCCCGCAGCTCGAGCTGCGCCGGAAGCAGAGCTGCGCCAGGACAGAGACAGGACAGACAGAAGGGAGGCTGGCACTCAGCCGACCCCCAGGACCGTCTCAGTTGGCTCGGCCACAGGGGTGAAGGGTCTTCCGTGCACAGAAACGGACGCCTTAGCCCAGGCCTGTGCGTGGTCTGCCGCCCACACCAGACTCAGAGCTGTCCAGCAGTCGTGACCGGAGACTGGCGGCAGGCGGGGAGGGCACTGGCTCACCAGGGCTGGGGCCGCGGGAGCGTCCACCCCGGCGCAGGCGGGAGCGGGCGTGTGTCGCACGAACGGCAGGGTCACAGTAAAACCAGCGGAAAGTGGGTGCGTTTCTACCATCAAGTTGCCACCAACAGTTCTATACAACACCGACGATAAACTCCTCTTCCCTGGAGAGTATCTTCCATTGGTCTAAGTTCTAAACAGTGGCTGTGGTTACTAGTTGGGTATTTTTCAAATTGACGTATAATTGATTTACAGCATCATGTAAGTTTCAGGCATACAGCACAGATTCTTTCCCCTTCTAGGTTATTATATCACACTGAGTATACTCCCCTGTGCTGTACAATAGGTCCTTTTTGGTTATCTACTTTATGAATAGTAGCTTATATCTGCTAGTCCCAAACTCCGAACTCATCCTTCCTCCACGCCCCCTTTCCTCTTGGGTAACCACAAGTTTGTTTTCTGCGCCTGTGAGTCTCTTTCTGTTTTGGAAATAAGTTCATTTGTGTGTTCTCGTTTTCTTTGGTAGACTCCACGTATAGATGACATCAGATGATGTTTGTCTTTATGAGACTTATTTCACGTGCAGTGACCATCCGGAGGTCCAGCCGGGTAGGTGGGGACGGCATTATTTTGCCCTGTTGTATGGCCGAATAGAATTCCACTGTGTGTATGGATCACATGGTCTTTATCCATTCACTGCCGGTGGACACTTAGGTTGCTCCCGTGTCTTGGCCGCTGTGAGCAGTGCTGCTGTGAATACTGGGGCGCATGTATCTTTTCGAATCACGGTTTCCCTGAGCCCGTGCCCAGGCGTGGGACTGTTGGATCCTATGGCGGTTCTGCTTTTAGTTTTTTAAGAAACCTCCATAGTGGCTCCACCAATTTGCATTCCCATCTTGGGTTTTAATAATACACATGTGAGCCTTAGATTAGCACATTTTTATTACTTGAACTTTAATAAATGTTGTATTCTTCTAGGGCGTTAATGTAGTTCTGCAGTCTGCCCCCAGCACACTCCAACCCAGCGACACAACAGGCTCGTTTTAAAAGTGGGTTCCTGGGAAACGAGACAAGGACACCTACCCTAGGCTCTTCCACCAATGGGACCAGCCAAGGCAACAGGGCAGAAAGAAAAAGAAGCACAAGGCATCCAGATGGGGCGCGGGGAGTAAAACTACCTCTATTTGCAGATGCTATCCTCCTGTACATAGAAAAATCCCAAGGAATTCCCTAAAAAAAAAAAACAAAAACCTTAAGTAATAAGTTCAGCAACATTGAGATCAAGATCAATATAAAAACCAACTGTAACCCTATGCACTAGCAACAAACCATTGGATAACAGAATTATGAAAACCATTTACAATTACATCAAAAGGGAATAAAATACTCGAGAGTAAATTTAACAAAAAAAGTGAAGACATACACTGAAAACCATAAAAACATCATTGAAAGAAATGAAACAAGATCTAAATAAATGGAAAGACACCCCATGTTTACACTCCTCAAACTGATGCATAGATTCAACAAAATTCCTATCAAAGTCTCCTTTTTTGAAAAAATTGACAAGCTGACCCTAAAACTCATATGGGAATTCAAGGGGCCCAGAACATCAAAGAATATTTCTACATTCTTAAAAATGAAGAACAAAGTAGAAGAACTCACACCTCCAAATTTTAAAACTTAGCTCAAAGCTACAATAACCAAGATGTGGTGGTAACTAGCATAAAGTTAGACAGAGATAATGAAATAAAATTGAGTCCAAAAATAAATCCTAATTTATAGTCAATTGATTTTTGACAAAAGGAACCAAGACAATTCAATGCAGAAAGAATCGCCTTTTTAATTACAGTGTTGGGGTGAAAAGATATTCTGGTACAAGAGAATACATTTGAACCCCTACCTCATACTATATACAAATATTACATTAAAGTGGAATATAGACCTCAGTGTAAGAGCTAAAATTATGACCCTCTTAGGGGAAAACATGGGGGTAAGTATTTGACCTTGGGTTAGTCAATGATGTCTTAGATATTTCACCAATATGGTGAACCTTGAAAACAATTTGCAAAGTGAAAGAAGCCAGATAGAAAAGTGCACACAATCACCAACTGTAATTTTTTGGGAGGGGGAGAGTAAATATAAATTTTGGTTCATATACGAAATATTTTCCTGAATTTGAACACTATCTTTAAAACTGAAATTCGACTTCCCTGGCAGTCCAGTGGTTAAGGCAGTTAAGACTCTGAGCTTCCATTACAGAGGGCATGGGTTTGATCCCTGGTCATGGAACTAAGATTCCACATGCTGTGCAGGGAGGCAAAAAAAAAAAAAAAAGTATCATTAAAACTGAAATTCATTTCTTATAACTGATAACTGTTTTAAAACCAAAACACAAACAAATAATGAGAGGTACAGACTCTTGATACGGGCCTCCCTGGCAGCTCAGTTGGTAAAGAATCTGCCTGCAATGCAGGAGACCCCGGTTTGACTCCTGGGTTGGGAGGATCTGCTGGAGAAGGGACAGGCTGTCCACACCAGTGTCCTCGGGCTTCCCTGGTGGCTTGATACAGTCTTTACTGAAAATAACTCTGAAATAGAGAGGAGATAGGTAACATGATTGACGCCAGGTGTCAGAGACGCTAGTTTCCTGGGCCTTGCACGTGTCATAAACGGTTGGAAAAGCACGCTTTAAAGAAAGCAGTTGTACCCAGAGTAATATGGGTATTTGGGTCCAGTGGATCTTAATAGTTATCAATAAGATATTGATCTATTTCAGGTACCTAGTCAAGTACTTCAACCTTGTATGGACCATTTCCACATCATAATTTAATCTCCACACCCTCAAATACAAAAGCCAACGCTAAAAGAGACAAATGAGTATATATGGAACACACAAGTATGCGTGTGTGGTTGTTGGTGGTTCTTATTTGGTTTGGCTTTTATATATTTTTTTTATTTCACCTATTTGTTTGGCTGCACTGGGTCTTCACTACTGCACGTGGCATCTAGTCCCTTGACCAGGGATCGAAGCCCAGGCCCCGCGCGTTGGGAACGTGGAGTCTTAGCCACTGGGCCACTAGGGAAGTCCTTGTTTAGTTTGGTTTTGATTTTGCTCCTCCTGTAGCAGGTCTCAGGCTGGGTGCCAGAGAAAGCCCTGCCACGTGCATGGGAATTAGGGTGTTTATTTCACGTGTTTATCTCGCGGCCTCAGTCCTCTGGGCTGAATAGTTGTGAACCCTGTAGGTTCTTCCTAACATTCGCTTCTGTCTGATCAACCCTAACATGGTTCGTTCTTGCTCTCACTTCCAATCACTCTTCCCTGTCTTCAAAGAAGCGAAATTTCTTTCACCCTCCCTGGAAAGTGTCCTCCCCTCCTATTCGCTCTCTCCCTGACCCTGTATGATCAGTGGTACCCTTCCTGCAGGTTACGCAAAGAGCTCCACCGTGTCAGTAGGAACATCTCCCACGGACACGATTCTCCGATAAAGAAAATCAAAGGTCAGAGAAACATATCTTCCAAACACTTCACGCACAGTTAAGTTCCAAGCAGATAACAACGCACTTAATTTTACAGAATGTAAACAATTTGAAGGTTATGCTGAAAGGATAGCATATGTACACACAGAGACGTGTATAATTCTTCTAAGTGGTCATAACATAACTGTCGCATGTAGGTGTCGACGCGGACAAAGCGACAGGTGCTTTTCCTATCAGTCAGGGACGGACGACGTCCTCCTGGTCAGCTGGAGTGGTCTTGTGAGCGCTGTGCCCAGCTGGACCTTGGGGCAATACACCGAAGAGAGACACGTACGTAGAAATCGCGAGTTGCTCCATAAACACCCCGACTACTATAAAACGGTTTCAGAGCCACTGGTGTGCAGACGACCGTGTTTAAAGTGGCCGATTCTAGAAGCTACCACATTCATATTTTTAATGAGCCCTGACTTTCCTGCTCAAACGTTGTGTGTTGAAAACAGACATAACTCAGAGCTATTTACATTGCTTGGGTGTTTCTAGTTGCTTTCTCTAAAAGCAAAGAGAGGGCGGTGGGGAGCAATTGGCAGGCATGGTGATTGATGAGCAGGGCCAAATATTTTCCATTTTCAAACAGAGGGACCTAAAGCAAACACTGAGCCACAGTTAAGTTCTGTGCAGAGAGGAAGAGACTCCCAACTTGATGGAGCACCCTTCAGGCCTCAGGTAACCCAGAGCGCTCCAAAGCCTAATCAGTTACACGCTGGTAATACACCCCTGAAGACAAACAAGGCATCCATTACGTGCTGGATGCAATCGCTCACAGGCCCTTCTGGTCGTTACTGAGGTTATTCGTTATTTATGGAGAGCCGCCAGCGCATACGCCGCACTGTAAGATGGGTGAAACGTGCCCATTATCCTAATGCTGATCAACTGAGAAGGCAACGGTGGTCGGGTTTCAGGGCCTGTCGTCCGTCCCCTTGGAGAGGGAGAATGGACTGGATGCGGCCCGCGCAGCGATGGAACGAGCCCACGTTTTCTCAACACGTGCCTCCTGCGCAAGATGGCGCCTCCAGCCCATCGAACCTGCCCTCCCAGGCGCGGACCAAAAAGCCCTCAGCTCACTGCAGCAATGGGCCCACCATCATTTTGCACATTTCATGCAGAAATATCTCTCCACCGGTCCTGTTTTCAGAGTGAAATTCAAGGTGTATCTTTTCCTCCCATGAGATACATAGATGGCTTTCATCATATTTCATAATGCAAGCAATTGGAAACTATTGAACGTACATTACCAGCCTACAGGTGGGGCAGTTTTCCTCCTGGATTGAAGCCATGCTTTCTGAAAGAATTTAAAAAAAAAAAGTCAAGGGTCATTTAAGGTGCTCAGAATACAAGAAAGTAAATGAAACTTTCAGGGGGTGTTTTTTGTTTTTTTTTTAATGAGGGATAATGGATACAACTGATGCCTTTCTGGAATCATCTGTCTAAGGGAGATGGCAAAAATCAACCTGAAATTAAGAGGAGTGAGCTTGAAGGGGCAGCGAGAACAATACCAGCGTAAAAGTATAAAGTATGTAAAGCATAATTAAAAGCCCGCCTGCTACGTTGTGGCTTGCTCCAGACGCTACTTTGGGGGGTTTGCGTACATACAGTGGCAGTGAGGTGTGG
Source organism: Oryx dammah (assembly GCF_014754425.2). NCBI lineage: Eukaryota > Metazoa > Chordata > Mammalia > Artiodactyla > Bovidae > Oryx > Oryx dammah. Next base: position 197,116,922 of record NW_024070186.1, read on the forward strand.
CGTCTGGGAAAAAAGCAATATATTAATTCTCAGATCAATAGTTCGTGAAATACCTTTCTGCTGTCCCAAGAGTGTGACAGTTTCCCTGATAAGGAATGATTCTCTGGGAGGCAAAGGCAGGTTTCACTGGAGGAGACTGCTCTCTGGAGGGGAGGGGTGGGGGGACAACAGCAAAGGAGAGGCCATTTAAGAGCCAGGGTCCCATCCTCCCCAGGGGCCCTTCGCTAGTCCATTTTGCTCTCAGCACGACACAGAAGTGTCTCAAAACAGCGCTGCGGCCAGAGCTGAGATCTGGCTCCAGGTAAAGCCCTTCTTCTCTCACTTTTCCCGTTTCTGACCTCCTCTTGGGGCTCCGAAAACCCTGAAGCTGCCTCGTGCAGCTACAGCTTTTCGGGGAGGAGCTGAGAATTGGAGATGGGGACCGCCGGCAGACATTCTGAGGCCTGCTGCAGGAGACCAGGGTGAGAAAGGGGCCCAGCAAACAGCCGACAGACCATCCGGGGAACAGGAGCTCCCCGACCTGCTTCTGACCACGCAGCTCTGACATGGGCCCCTGCTGGTCGCGTCCTTGCCGCTTCAAAGAGGCTGGTTCAGGGTGAGCCCCTCTAGAGAGAAACCTCACACCTCCCCCTGGCAGCCCACAAGCAGCAGTTAACCAACCCCCGCTCCAGAGCTCCCGGTGAGATCAGGCTGGACTCCAGCTGGGACCACCTTCTTGTTCAGCACAAAGGAGGCACAGGGGGGACGCTGAGAGGACCAGATGCGGGGCCGGGGCTGCCCCGCAAACCTGAGTGCTGCAGCCTGTCCCCTGGAGAGGAGCTGAAGCCCGGGCTTCCCCAAGCTCGTCGGTGCAGATGGTGATTGAGAGCCTGCTACATACACACACACACACACACACAGACACACAGAGACACACACACACAGACACACTCACACAGACACACACACACACTCACACACAGAGACACACACAGACACACACAGACACACTCACACAGACACACACACTCACACACAGAGACACACAGAGACACACACACACAGACACACACACAGACACACAGAGACACACTCACACACACACAGACACATTCACACACACAGACACACTCACACACACAGACACATTCACACACACACAGACACACTCACACAGAC
>NW_024070186.1:197118179-197188229 GCF_014754425.2 Oryx dammah
CACACACACACAGACACACACACACAGACATACACACACAGACACACACACACATTCATACACACACAGACACACACAGACACACAAACACACTCACACAGACACACAAACACACTCACACAGAGACACACACAGACACACACACACAGACACACAGACACATTCACACAGAGACACACTCACACAGACACACAAACACACACAGACACACACAGAGACATACACACACAGACACACTCACACAGACACACACACACAGATACACACAGACACACTCACACAGACACTCACATACAGAGACATACACACACAGACACACACACAGAGACTCACACACAGCCTGCTAACACACACACACACACACAGAGCCTGCTAACACACACACACAGCCTGCTAACACACACACACACACACACACACACACACACACACGAGGCTGTCGGAACCCCCACAGAGCCCACAGGGTCCTCGGGGCCGGGCAAGACCAGGGCGGACACTGACCCGAGTCAAGAGAGAGGCAGCCCAGGACCCCCGCAGAGGCTGGCCGCCGGCCCTGGGTTCCCGCCGAGGGAGAACGTCTTCCTCGGGGTCCCCAGGGCCTCCAGCCCCTTCCCACCCCCACCCTCCGGGACTTCCTGAGGGGAACACGGAGGGAGGGGCGGCCATAGGAGAAACTGAACGTGTTAATCCCAGGAAAGCTGAAAGGACTGTTTAGCTGCCAGACTGGGCGACATTTGAAGGCAGAGAGAGCTAGCGTTTCATTTGTCCTCCTGACGTGGAGGCAGGCCCAGGAGGAAGACAGGGTGCCTTGTGATCACAGCAAAGGATTTCTCTGCGTGACCCTGTGACCCCAGCAGGGGCTCAGATCAGGGTGACTTGGACGCAGGGAGAGACGGGAACTGAACGGCTTGGTTCCTCCCCACCTCTCCTGCCCCTTTTCCGTGTAGAAAGGATTTACTTTTATTACAGAAGAATTGCACGGCATGGAAATACACAGTTTCTGCGATAGAAGGATATCCAGAGAAGACCATTTTGACCCTCCTCACTCCTTCCCGATTCAGCCCCTTCGAAATGACCGTTTTTGCCCCAACAAGACTTACAGATGCATCTGATGTCATGCTGTCTCCAATCCAGTAACTGCACAGTGCTTTCCAGTTCTTTGGAGAGCAGATCTGACTGAAAATTCAGATACATCCTGACACTTTTTGTTAGGTCTCCTGGTGGCTCAGCAGTAAAGAATCTGTCTGCGATGCAGGACACCTGAGTTCGATCCCTGGGTCAGGAAGATCCCCTGGAGAAGGGAGTTACTACCCACTCAAGCATTCTTGCCTGGAGAATCCCACGGACAGAGGAGCCTGGGGGGCTACAGTCCATGGGGTCGGAAGAGAGTCGGACACGACTGAGCGACTAACACACACACTTAGTTGTTACTCTTCCTTTTCATTGTTTTTATGGATTTATTTCACTCTTTCCTGGATCCCATGTCTTCCTCTTTCTTAGATTTCTTTTTCATTTCGTGGTATTAATAGTACCTTCTCAAGTAACTGCTTTTTCTCCCCCTGCCCCCACCCCCACACGCATAGCCGCGCTCACCGTCAACCACCCCCATCACAGCGGTACACGAACCTGCATCAGCACATCATAATCACCCAGGGTCCACGGTACACACCCCTGTTTCCTCCTGGCAGTGTACACTCTGTGGGCGAGTGTGTTGATTTTTAAGTTTTCTCTCCTCTTCATCTATATACCTATATATTTACAAGTGAAACTATATGATATTTGGGATGTAATACAAAACAGTCTGGGGCTGGAGAAAAGAATAGTGGAGCAGAGATAAGAGCGGTCAGGAGCTGATAATTAAAACCGTCTTAGGGTTACATGAGACTTCATTATATCATGTTCTCTGTTTATTTTTGAGACTTCCTATAGAAAACAATTTTTTAATACTAAAAAAAAGAGAAAGTGTTTCTGGAGAAGTGCTTGGGAGGTAGTTTTCCAAAGCCCCTGCATGTCTAAGAACGTGTTTATTTTGCTCTCACATTTGAGCGATGATTTGGTTGAATATAAGACTCTACATTTAAGGAAGTTTCTCTGAGAACACTGAAGCATCCCTTCATTATCTCCTTGCTGGAAGGTTGCTGATGAGAACCCTGAGCCCCATCTGATCCTCAGCGTCAGCGTGCTTCCCCCCTGTCTCTCGTGGACTTCAGAATCTCCTCATTATCCATCTTTTCCTTTCCCTTCCTGAAATTTCATGAGGATGTATCTAGAAGCGGATGTTTTTACTCATCACATTGGTTCTCGCCGGACCCTCTCATCGTGCAGAAGGAGGTCACTCTTCAGCTCTGGCAAGCATCATCATCGCTTCATGGCCAACTCCTCCCTCCGGCTTCTCTTTTCCTGCCTGCAGCGCTAAGTGGACAAGGATCTTCTCGAGTTGATCATTTACGTCTCAGCTCTTCTGATTCCCTTTTCCCGTCACGGTGGGCTTCCTTTGTTTTGGCTTCCAGCCTAGGAGACACACTATACAGACGTCTTCTTTCAGCTCTTCGATTAGATTTCATTCATTTATCCTTTTGGCAATTGTATTTCTAATTTCCATGACCTGTCCTTTCTTCAGGCAGCCCATTTCATAGCAATCTGATCCTATTTCATGGGTGTGATTTCTGCTCGCCTCTCTCTGAGGAAACTCATTCGAGGGTTTCTTGGGTCACTATGCTGATTCCTCCCTGGCTCTCCCCACTTCTTCTCCACCCACAGTAGACAGCTATCCTATTTGTTCAGCGTGGTCCCTCACTCTCGAGCTGCTGATTTCTGCCCATGTCTTCAAAGGCCCAGGGTGATGGCTGTTTCCCAACCTCCCCTTCGAGAGCCTGGCTGGGCTCTCAGGGCAGATGCCGTGCCCAGCAGACTGTCCTCCCTCCGGGTCAGCGCCTCGGAAAGTCTGGCCCACGGACCCGTGTCCTCCCGTGCACCAGTCCCTGACAAGCAAGATAAGAACAGAAATCAAGGCTGAGCACTTAGAAACCTTTACAGCTTTTTAACATTTCTACAATGACCCAAGTGTGATCAGCGGGCCTGTATCTTGAGCGTCTTTTTTCTTTTAATCCATTTTCTAAATTCATTATTGTTATATTACACAGAAGTATCAGTTTGTAACAGATCAGAAACTTTGTTTAAGGCTTGGGGGTGAGAAGTCTTTTACTGAAGATAGTTCAGAAGGCACTACCCTGGAGGGCTTCCCAGGTGGTGCTAAAGAACCCTCCTGCCAGTACAGGAGACGTAAGCGACAGGGGTTCGATCCCTAGGTTGGGAAGATCCCCTGGAGGAAGGCATGGTGACCCACTCCAGTACTGTTGCCTGGGAAATCCCATGGACAGAGGAGCCTGGTAGGCTACAGTCCATAGGATCACAAACAGCCAAACACGCCTGAAGCAACTTAGCACGCGCCCATGCAGGGGGCCCAGGCAGGGAGAAGTCCAGGCAGGCTGCCCCTCGGCTACATGTCCCATGGGGAGGGGTCTCCTTGGGCCGCTGCCCCCATTCCAAGAGCCCTTGACCCTCTGAGCAAGTTTCCTTAGACATATTCCTCTGGCTTCACCTGGGGGAGAAGCTAAAGGTGCACGGCGGGGGGGTCAGAGGCGGAGTGACCAGGGAACTCCACATTCAGCACTTTCATCCAATGCCACGCAGGGTCTGCACCTCCATCCACCCCCCTCCCCTCAAGCCTGCCAGATCTGAAGGGCTCCCGTGAGAGGACCACTCCCATCTTCGCTGCCTCCTTCCCCCTGCACACTCCGAGCTGGGGCTGCTGTTCACCTGCCTTCTACTCACCAGTCCTGGCACCTCTATAAGCCCATCACCTGTGGGTCTTTGCCGTTGTTCCTGCAGGTTTCCAAAAGAGGTGAGTGTTTGCATTTAGTTCATTTAGTTTGAATTTAGTCTTGAACCAGAGTCCTTCAAAGACGTTTAAATTACCTTCATCCTGGGGTCACAGAGGACTCAGGTTTTTCAATGACATGCCTGGGCAGGAGGGAACTTTCTGGCTGATGCTAATGGTCTACCTTATATCTATGCTGTCCCATAAAAAAGGAATGCGATATTTTAAATTTCTAGTAGCAACCTTAAAAAGAAATGTGAAATTCATTTTAATAATGTATTTTATTAAACCCAACTTGTCCAGAATATTATCATTTCAACAGGCAATCAGTATCGAAATTAGGAGTGAGATGTTCGGCATTCGTTTTCACACACCATGTCTTCAGGCTGGTGCAGGTTTACACTTAGAGTACCGAGTTTTCCTGGAAAATACTTCGCATGTATTTAGCTTTTGTAAAATTTGCAGTTGGAAAAGTAGATGAATATTCTCAAGTTGCTCCCAACATACTTACAAGTTTTCCAGTGACAGAATCAAGTATCTGTTTGTTCAGTTCAGTTCAGTTCAGTCGCTCAGTCGTGTACGACTCTGCAACCCCATGAATCACAGCATGCCAGACCTCCCTGTCCATCTCCCAGAGTTCACTCAAACTCGTGTCCATCAAGTTGGTGATGCCATCCAGCCATCTCATCCTCTGTCGTCCCCTTCTCCTCGTGCCCCCAATGCCTCCCACCATCAGGGTCTTTTCCAATGAGTCAACTCTTCGCATGAGGTGGCCAAAGTATTGGAGTTTCAGCTTTAGCATCATTCCTTCCAATGAACACCCAGGACTGATCTCGTTTAGAATGGACTGGTTGGATCTCCTTGCAGTCCAAGGGACTCTCAAGAGTCTTCTCCAGAACCACAGTTCAAAAGCATCAATTCTTCGGCGCTCAGCCTTCTTCACAGTCCAACTCTCACATCCATACATGACCACAAGAAAAACTATAGCCTTGACTAGACGGACCTTAGTCGGCAAAGTAATGTCTCTGCTTTTCAATATGCTGTCTAGGCTGGTCATAACTTTCCTTTCAAGGAGTAAGCGTCTTTTTACTTTCATGGTTGCAGTCACCATCTGCAGTGATTTTGGAGTGCAAAAATATAAAGTCTGACACTGTTTCCACTGTTTCCCCATCTATTTCCCATGAAGTGATGGGACCAGATGCCATGATCTTCATTTTCTGAATGTTGAGCTTTAAGCCAACTTTTTCGCTCTCCACTTTCACTTTCATCAAGAGGCTTTTTAGCTCCTCTTCCCTTTCTGCCATAAGAGTGGTGTCATCTGCATATCTGAAGTTATTGATATTTCTCCCGGCAATCTTGATTCCAGCTTGTGTTTCTTCCAGCCCAGCGTTTCTCACGATGTACTCTGCATAGAAGTTAAATAAGCAGGGTGACAATATACAGCCTTGACATACTCCTTTTCCTATTTTGAACCAGTCTGTTGTTCCATGTCCAGTTCTAACTGTTGCTTCCTGACCTGCATACAGGTTTCTCAAGAGGCAGGTTAGGTGGTCTGGTATTCCCATCTCTTGAAGAATTTTCCACAGTTTATTGTGATCCAGACAGTCAAAGGCATGGAAAAGCAAACATAGCAAAACGTTCATTACAGAGTCCGGTGGTGGGACAAATGGGGTTCACTAGACAACCCTTCTAACTCTTATGAGTGTTTAAAAAGTCTAATGAAGTGTTGGGAGACAGAAAGACACAACATGGCTTCAACAAGCCATACCTACATGTAATCCCATCACTGAATCTGAAATGCTTGATATTGACAAAAAGAAGCGAGATTCGGAAGAGAATCTATGAATGGCTCCATATATTATATGAAGTTTTTGGACTTCAGAGGCAAAGGATTTGCTTGAGGTCAGAATGTAGTTTATTCTTGGTAGAAGGGGGCTGACAACTGGGAGGTGCGTAAGGAGGGCTTCCAGGGTGCAGACAAAGTTCTATCTTTTGTTAACTTGAGTGTGTTCACTTCATGAAAATTCATCATGCTTTTTGCACAATTTTTGCAGTTTTTGTTGATTTAAGGCCCACCTGCCCTTGATATCCTGCATGAGGAAAACCAGTGTTCCTCTTTAAAACCACACAGCCTGATTTAAAGGTTCACCAAGAGCAAGAGAGATTCTACCCTGCTCTCCGGCGGGTCACTGGGGACCAAAGACCAGGATGCTGGCAGCACTGTTCTGTATTTTAGGAACTTTCTCTCTGCGGTTCCTGATGACTTTGTTTACCATGCTGTGCAGAAAGCAAACTTATGTCTGCCTTCCTGCCTGGTCCGTGGGCATCCACCAGCTGCATTCCTCAAGCCCGCCGCGACTCCGCGTTCGACCGTGCTTGGACCACCGTGGCATTCTTTCTTTTTGCTTGGTTGCTTCATTTCTTGAGTGCCCTTCCCTCCAGGAGCTCAAGAAACTTTACTCAGAGAACTTAAAACACGTAGAACAGGACAGAACGTTCTCCAGCTGTATCCGCGGGGAATCAAATGGTGGGGGGAGGGCGAGGAGGGAGGGGTAAACTGAGGCAGCGGAGGAGGAGCTGGGGAAACTGCCGCAAACGCAGTGGGCAGACTAGAACCCAGAGTTCTCCGGACCGTGCCGGGTTTGTCCAGGTTCTTAAGTTCACGATTCAGAAACACCCTTGGGTGGGAGAGCAGCATACCCAAGGGGCCTGTGTCACAGCTCTGGGGGTAAATGATTAAACCGGTGGCATCCAGAAGTCACAGTTTCCCCTCCAGGTGTTGGGTGTGCGAGCAAGAGTGGGGGATGGGCGGGCGGAGGGCGGACTCCGCCGCCAGCCAGTGTCCAGGCGGGGTGGGTGTGTGCCGACCGGCCGGCTGGCCCCAGGAAGCTTCCAGAACTCCGGCTGAGGGAGGAAGGACCCCGGCGGTGCCCTGCTCCCCACTCTTCCGTGGGACCAGCCCTCCCTTCCCCACCCCAAATCGCAGCGATGCCTCTGGGAGGTCTTCGGAAGGGGCCCGTCGCCTGGACCGCCCGCCTTGAGCCCCGGCATCCTCCACCGGGCGTGCCTGCCCACGGCCGCTCCTGGGCTCCGGGCCGGGGTCGGCAGCCTTGGGGTCGCAGCTGGGTGGGGGCTGAGGCTCAGGCGGGGGTCCAGGCTCTCCGACCGGGGTGGGGGGGCAGGGCCGCCCCAGGCCTGCGGTGGGGCGGGGGCGGGGGTCTCCTGGCAGCCCCCGGGGCCCAGGGCCCACCCAGCGCACCCCCTGGCGCCCTCCTACCCCGGCGGCACCCAGGCCCCGCCCCTCCCCCTCTTCCTTATCTCTTTTCTAACCTTTTGCATTTTTTTAAGTCTCATTTCCTGTCGAGTTTTGCATTCCCCTCCCCTTCCAGCCTATGACACACTTTCTCTCCTTTTTTCTCTCTTTTGCCTCCCTTGGCCTCCGAACTCCTGCCTGGGTGGCGCGCAGCACCCCCTCGGCCCTGCAGCCCCTGGGCCGGCTGCGCCCCTCGGACGGTCCGGGCGGCGGGGCCCTCGGGCCGGGGCGCCGGGAGGAAGCCGGCGGCCTGCGCGGAGGAGGTGCCGCGGCTGGCAGAGCATGAGCGGCCCAGGTAGGCGCGGCGGACGCGGGGGTGGGGACCGGGGGACGGGGGGGGGAGGGGGGAGCGGGGGCGGGGGCGGGAGCCACCCTGGGGCGGCGGCCGGTCCAGGTCGGGGGTCGCTGTCGAGGTGGGTGGGGGGCGCCGAGGGGGTCCGGAGTGGCTCGCTTTCTCACCCCTCTGGCTCCATCTCCACCTCCCTCCGGCCTCCGAAAACTTTTCTTTCTCCACTTTATCTCGCCTCTGGGTTTCTCTCGGACCGTCGGTCTCTGACTGGCCCCGCCTGGCGACGTCCCCCGCCCCCGACCCCGGACCCCGGCCCCTCCGAGAACAGAGGGATGAAAGTGGTCAGGGGCATTGGGCTGGCCGGGCGCCCCGGGGGCCCCAGAGGGAGGAAAAGCCTTTAAAGGACAGGAAGTCTCCAGACCACAGCCAGGCCTGACTCGCAGGCTCCTGAGAAGGGGCCCCAGGGAGGGGAGCGCGGGGAGCGAGGTGGGGCCCAGGCGCCCCCGCAGAACCAGGATGGGTCCCTAGAGGCCTCGCCTGGAGTACCCGCCTCCCGGACACCGACCGCCCCAGGGCGCTGAACGGGCTGGAAAGCCGCCCTGCAGATCCCCACCTGCCAGGGCGTCCTGAACCCTCGCGGGGCGGGGAGAAAGGTTCTCTGGGGGAGAGAGTTTTGGCTCAGGGAGCGGAGCCTGCTTGCGTGTGTCTGGGCTCCCAGCTTCCTGGCACCTGCTGGGCAGAGTGTGAGCAGGGGGCCGTCGGCTCAGACCTGGTCTTGGACCAAACCCATCTCTGCCCAGCCTCTGATCTGTAGTAGGAAAAGAGCCCTCCTAACGTTTGCCGCCTCTCCTGAAGGTGTAAGGCTGCTGCCCCTGCCGAGGAAGGAAAGACACACTGGTCCAGCCCCAGACAGTTAGTGGGCGCCTCCCCTGTGGTTAATGAGCACCAGAAATCTCAAGCCCTGGGTTAATGCCGGGGCAGGAATTGAGCTAAAATGCTGCCCTCTCTCTTTGCCCTGAGTCTGCACTTCCCTCCACCCCCAAGGCCAGATAAAGAAGCGACGGTCGCATTTTGGGCTGTGGGCTGTGGCTGACCAGCGGGCAAAGGGAGCCTGGGACTCAGCCTCCCCCATCCCGGGCAAAATGGTCTGGATGTCTGTGCATTTTAATTAGCACCTGGATCAAAAAGGAAGTCTGGTGGCCCCACCAGCCCCGAGTCTGTGTCTTTGTGTGATTTTTTTTTAATTGTGGTAAAATACACACGACAGGAACTTTGCCGTCTTAACCACTTTTAAGTACAGTTCAAGGGTAATAAGTGCCTTCACACTGTGGTACAACCATCACCACCGTCATGTCCAGAACTTTCCATCTTCCCAAACTGAGACTCTGGTCCCTTTAAACACGAACCCCCCATCTCCCTCCTCCAGCCCCAGGTACCCACCCTCCTACTTCCGGCCTCTCTGAATCTGACTCCTGGGGGGCTGGGGGCTCCATGTAAGTGGAGTCCTACAGTGTTTGTCCTTTAGTTCACTGAGCATCATGTCCTCAAGGTTCCGCCGTGTGGTAGCAGGTGTCAGAGTTTCTTTCGTTCTTGCTGCTAAGCCGCTTCAGTCGTGTCCGACTCTGTGCGCCCCCATAGACGGCAGCCCATCAGGCTCCCTTGTCTCTGGGATTCTCCAGGCAAGAACACTGGAGTGGGTTGCCATTTCCTTCTCCAGTGCATGAAAGTTTAAAGTGAAAAGGAAGTCGCTTAGTCGTGTCCGACTTTTAGCGACCCCACGGACTGCGGCCCGCCAGGCTCTTCTGTCCATGGGAGTTTCCAGGCAAGAGGACTGGAGTGGGGTGCCACTGCCTTCTCTGTCTTTCCTTCTTAAGACCGAATAATACTCCGTAGTAAGCATGGACCCCGTGTTGTTTATCCATGAATCCTTTATGTGATCTTTTAAAACGACTTGTAAACCTAACTCTTGTTCTCAAGGTGATGGCTCTGGATTGAATCAGTTAGTGAGCACCTTTCAGGACACAGCAGAAGCAAGGTAGAACCCAGATGTCCCCCTCTAAGTAGTTCAGGCCATATGATTGTGTTGCCGTGCCCAGGGGCTGGTGGAGACTCAGACTAGAGGGTGGTGGGTGGCGGAGGGCGAGCGTGGGGCCCCGTGGGGATCAGTGGAAGGTTCAGGCTGAGACAGCGCTGGTGGGTCCCGACTCCCTTGTCCACCTTCCGACATGCGTTTCTCCACCCTCCAGATGGAAGCCTTGCTTTGTGGGACTGGAGGCTGTTTCTGGTTCGGTGATTATGGCGCTTCACGCATGAAAAGCCACATCGAGTCCAGTGTTCAGATGATTATGATGAAAAGGGACCCAAGGCTAATAAACGGAGCTCCTCCTGCCAGTTTAAAGCTGCTGTCCGGCCCCTCTTGCTTTGCCCTACCCTTGGCCTTGAAGACAGTGCCCCCTGGCAGTCAGGATGATGGTGAGGTCCCACATGGGTAAGATACCCAGATGACCACCCCAACACCGAGTGTGACCAGATCTGTGAAACGTGTGTTAGAAAGAAGTCAGGTCAGTGACTAAGTCCAGTGGTTAAGACGCTGCACTTCCACCGTAGGGGGTTGGTTCAGGTTAGATACCTGGTGAGGAAACTGAGATCCCACCTGCCCTGCGGCCAAAAATTTAAAAGTTCAAAAATTTCTGAAAGAATCAGATCGAGTAGGGAGGCAACAGGAGGTCCACGGTCCACCTTCTGTGTCGGGGGCCTAGTGGCAGGTGGGAAGGAGCCTCGGGCTGTGGCCCAGACGTGGCTCCTAGTCATGACTGCCTACCTGTGCCGGCCGGCCATCACTTCAGCAATCTGGGAGTCATTTCTTCCTGATGAAATCAGGGTATTAATAGTGATTATTTCCAGGCCTGTCAGCTACACCAAGCATAAAATGAGAAAGCACGAGATGTACATACGACTACCTTTGCCGTTGTTATTCCTGAGATTCAAGGGGGATGAGAGGAAGGGTGCTGAGGTCAGGGCCTGGGGTGGAGTGTGGCTTCCCCCGCCCGTGCTGGGTGGACCCCCTTCCTTGGTCTCCTGGTCCGCAGTCCCCATCTTGCAGGACAGCCACGAGCATGGAAGGAGATCTACCCTGTAGACACACTGCGTTATCCAGTAAGTCTAGAACATTCTGTCCATGGAATTCTCCAGGCAAGAATACTGAGAGGGTAGCCTTTTCCTTCTCCAGGGGCACCTTCCTGACCCAAGGAGCAAACCTCGTCTCCTGGGTTGCAGGCAGATTCTTTACTGTCTGAGCCACCAGGAGAAGCCCTGGAACATTGTGAGTGGATTTAAATATGGAAACAGAAAGAAAAAGAAAAGACAGCTGTCAAGGAAGCCCCTTAAAATGCTTTTCTGCTCAAGAAAAGTTGCATCAGCGGATTCTCAGCCACTGTGCTCGGGGAGAATAGGGCTTGTGGGCATTACATGCAAAGAACACACGCGAGCAGTGTCCCCCGAAGTCCCCTTGAGCAACTCCTGCCTGTGGCTCGGTGGTTTTACTGGGGTGGCTGTCTTCAGCAGGGCCGCCCCCTCAGTTGCGGTTTGTGCAGGGCCCCGAGGTTCTAATAGCTGCTGTCATGTTGCTGTGAGGGTTGAGCGCCGAGGGGTGGTGAAGGTTCCCTGTTCCTGCCTTCTCTGGTGCATGCTCTTTGCCGGTCCAGCCCTGCGGTCCAGCTCCGCAAGCTCATCTCCTCCGTCGCGGTCCTCTGGTCCCCTCCACCCAGTCCCTGCTGATGGATGAGCCAGAGCAAGGGCTCCGTTCTCCCCGGGGGGTTTCTTCGTCGAGGCTGTGACCTTCCTTCTCACCCCACACCCACCTCTGGAACATGCGTCCTCGCGCTCTGGAGTGCCAGGGGCGAGGCGGGGCCCCGAGCTCTGTCCACGCAGCTCCCAGCCTGCAGGTGCCACTGCAGCACCCGCCGGACTGCTCTGTTCAGGCAGCACCTTCCCGGGTGTTGGTCCAGCCTCCAGCGAGAGGCCGGACCCTCCAGGGGAAAGATCTAGGGATGTGGAGCCAGCAGAAAGGACGTCCGTTCCGGGTCTGCTGCACACTAGCTGCGTGACCTCGGGGAAGTCACTGCACGTCTCTGAGCCTCAGCTGCCGTGTGTGTAGACTGGGGGTGGAAGTCCCACCCCTAAATTAACATAGACCAGAGTGTTTCCGAATAAGAGTGCTTCTGCTTTTAAAGGCTCACCTGTGACTTGGCTATTTCTGACAGAGTCACGGGTGGGTGGTACAGCAGAGTGAAGAATTTAACCCAAAACTGAACTCTCGTTGGACAGATCTGTTCCCTTAATCTACAGAGAACTCTCAGAAAAAATCAGGGAGGTGTAGGAATCAGCAAACTTCTTCTGTAAAAGCCCAGGTAGTAAATATCTGAGGCTCTGACAGCCAGAAGGTCCCCATGGAAACGGCTCAGCGCTGTCCTCCTGTGGCCAGTGGGGCAGGGTGGACAGTGCGGTGGTGGGGGGCACGCCATCGTAGTTTGCTGACTTCATAATTAGGGAACTGGACCCAAGAGAAAAATGCTTGAAGGGTGTGAACAAACAGAACGTGAACAGACCAATCAATTTACGATGAATAAATGCAAACTAATACAACAGAGATACAGCTTTTTTCACTGTACTGGCAACGATTAAAAAACTTGAAAGGGGAAGCAGGCAAGTCTAGTGCACTGTGGATTTGACAGTGTTTACTAACATGCTAAGTGAATAAACCCCAAAATTCCGCTTCTAAAACGTTATCTCACAAATAGATCTGTCCGTCTTTTTTTTTTGCATGCAGATGTTAATTGTACCATCGTTTGTAATGGGGAAAAGTTTGAAACCACACAGATGCTCTTCAAAGGCAAAGTCCATCCATACAGTGGAATTCTGTGAGGCCAGGAATGAGATGGGGGCATAAGGGGTTTTCTAGAAGAAAAAAAAAAAAAACGAAACAATAGCACATAGAAGAAACTGCATGGGACAAAAAAAAAATTTTTTTTTCGTTAATTACACCTAGATGCATCTTGGCGAGATTTCATAACTCCAAGGATAAGAAGAAAATCCCCAAAGACTTTATAAAGAGTAAGGAGTAGGTCACCTATAAAAGCTAAAGTGAAATCAGTGTTGTGTCAGCACTGTTGAAGGCAGAGAGGCAGTGACTTCAGGGAATTGGTTTTGGAAAGTCAAGCTATTAGACTAAAAACCAAAACAAAAAGAACATAAGAAAAAAGAGAGAAAGAAACTGTGCTGGTGGGACGTTTGGGGAATGGGGGTTGGGGGGATGGAGGGGAAAATTCTAGTTTTCATTTTGTGTCCTTTTGTTTGTTTTTACCTTAGCAACTGTCATCCTTCTGACTAAGGAAATAAGAAGGAAAAGCCATGTTTGGAAGAGACAGGAAGGGTTGGTGTCCCGCCCTGCTCTGTCCTGCTGATCTAGCCCTCCTGGTTCCCACCCGGATGGGCTACAGGGAGAAACTGACTCTTACAATTCTCATTTCTGTTGTGTCACAGGAAGGGAAATCAGAGGGCCTCCCCAGCCCTGTTGAAAGGCAAAATTGATTGGTTTAAAAAAAAAAAGGATTCGTTTTCCATTAAGGCATAGCACGCACACAGTCCCTGTGGATGGTGCTGCACACACACCCACGTAGCTGGTCACCCAGATCAAGACTCGGGTTCTTTCCAGGCCTGGGGGGTGGCGGGGGCGTCCTCATTCTCTTTCCCGGTTGCTAAGCCCCCAGCCCCTTGCCTGTCTTTCACTGCCACATGCGTGGCCTTGCACAGAGTGTGCTCTGGTGTCTCAACTTGATTCATCCGTGTGTGTAGCCATCCTTGGGTTTTCCCCCTGCATGGTATTACACTGTGAGTGTTCACCACGATTGTGTGTCCCTCCGGCCGTGGATGAACTTGGCTGTTGTGTGCAGCTCTGGGCTATGGTGAGAGGTCCTGTGAACACTCTTGGAGAAGTCTTGGTGGTGATGGCCCACTTTTTTTTTATCTGAAGACAAACAGAGCCCTTGAGCCAGCATTACTGGTGGTGCCGCAAGTTGTCATATCGGTAGATGAATGCTGATGTGAAGTAAAACCGTGTTTTATTGACATTGGTGCGTTGTTCCTTGCCTCTGAGTAAGGATTCAGTCTTTCACGGTAGTTTTCTAAGAAGAAATGGCCTTTAAAAAAGGGATTTCAGTGGAGTTGGTTGGGGGACGGGGGAGCGGGCGGTTGAATAATAACGATACTTCGCCCTTCTCTCTGAGTCTCCTGGCTTCGGTTCTCAGATGCTTTTCAAAACCAACTTGTGAGTCTGCATGGCGCCTGGGGGTGCCGAGGTAGCAGAGGGTAGCAGGTAGCAGAGATGCACGGAGATTCCCGATTCCTCGGGGAGTGTTCTGCAGGCTCCACAGTCCTCCTCCCCCGGGGAGGCTTTCTCACGGGTCCTGGAGTCACGTGGGTTCCGCGGTTTTGAAGGAAAGGGGCCTGGCGGGGAGAGGGCGGTTTCCTCCTGCCGCTCCAAGTGGGGGAGAGCCCCCCCACAGCTGTGCCAAGCGCAGGGCTGCTCCTGAGGAATGGGCCAGCCTCTTTCCCCTCAATTTTGTGTTGAGACGGTCCACGATCAAGGCGTGGACAGGGCTGGCACCTCCCGAGGCCTCTCCTGGGCGTGCAGGTGGCCCCATGCTCGCTGTGTCCTTGCCTGGCCCCACCGTGTGCGTGCCCCCCGGTGTATCTCTGTGTCCCCTCTCCTCACAGGACGCCAGCACCGCTGGCTTCACCCCGTCGGCCTCATTTTAACTTACTCTGCAAAGGCTGAACCTCCCAACTGCAGGGGGTGGGGTTGGGGTTCACCGTACGAGTGTGCAGGGACATGACTCAGCCTTGCACACCTTTGCCGAAGATCTCTTTGAGAGTGTTGTCTGCACTGTCTGTCCCCAGTTCCGGACCCCTTGTTCTGTCCTGGACCCACTTCTGTCAGGCTTTTGCCCGCAGCCCTGAGTTTAAGGAGCCCTGAGCAAGCTCACGCAAGCCCAGGCCCGCTCGTCGTCCTCCTGGGGCCTGAAGACCTCATTCAGGCTGGGCGCCAGCTCGGCCGCTCCGTCGCTCCCGGGAGCGCAGCGTCAGTTCCCTGCCTCGGCTTTCTCCGGCCTTCCTGGCCGCTCTTTCCCAGTCTTTCCGAATGCCTCCGTGTCCCCTGACCTCTGAGGTCAAAGGGCTCAGCCTCTCCCTCGGGGCTCCTCCCCGGTGGTCTCAGGCAGACTCAGGGCTTGAGAGCCATCTCTGCTCACACCCCAGGTTTGTCCCTCCCGCTGGGCCTCCCCCGCTGAACACTGGACGTCGGTAGCCAGCGGTCCTGACTGCCCGGACGTGGAGTCGACCCACAGCTGAACTTCGGAGCCTTCCATCCCCAAGTCCTCTCTTCCAAGCGGCCGAGTGCTCAGGCCTGAAAACATAGGGGTGGTCCTCGGTTCCCCCGTTGGGACTAGGAGCGTGTCCACTTGCTCAGCACAGAGGACCTAGGTGCTCTGGCTGGGTCCCCGAGATGGTCATTCCCAGGCCTTCTTGCTGCACCTCTCAGGGGCGACTTGTTCCCCCCAGCCAGTGGGGCCACACCGTGATGTGCTGGGGAGACCCCTGGGCTCAGAAGAGGGAGGCGAGACTTGGGTCCTGGGCCACCAACCCACTGGGCCATCTTGGCCAAGTCCTTTCTCCCCTCCGGGCTCAGTTTCCTCACCTGTGAGAGCGGAGACAGGACCTGGGACGACCAATAGGTTTCACCTTGAGGGCGAGCTCCAGGCAACTAGTCCTGGCTTGCTTGAGAAAGCGCTCCCCGCCCCGCCACTGCCCCCCAGCTCTGCGGAAGAGAGTAGCTCTGTGATCGATTGCCCGTGTCTGCTGTGGGTGTGAAACTGCCGATTGGAGCCAGGGGTGCCCCCATTAGTCATTCCTGCCCCTGCTCCCCTAGACCGGGAACCGCCAGCTTTAAAAACCTGTGATCACGCCGTGACCTTGAGCAAATCACTTCCCTGTCCGAAGACTTTGTTTCTTCACCAGCAAGATGGAGACAAATAACCCCTGCCTTCCTACCGCACAAAATCGCTCTGAGGAGCAGATGAGATAGTCGGTGAAAAATGGCTTGGAAAATAACAGACCGCTATATAAATGCAAGGTTTCATTGTTATTAATTGACCTCCCGCAGCACCATCTTCCCGGGCTGGGCGAAAAGCCTTCGCTTTCGTTTTTGCTCCCCCTTGGGCAAGAGAGCGCCATTTGGATTTTCCTGGTGATGCTGAGAAAGGGGATTGATGTGAACGCTGGGTGTGGGGGTGTGCTCTTGCTGTGCCTGGGAGGCCAGTGCGCCTTTCACAGCCTCCCTGCGGGTGAGACCAAGAGGCCTCCTCTGGAACCTTTCCGTGGCTTGGTGCCTGCATCTTCTCGCCCCGCCACCCTGTGACGCTTCTGCAGGACGGGCGTGGAAAAACCTTCCCTGAGTAAATTTTTGTCTCCCTCGAGGGTTCATCCTTATCATCCAAATCTCTGGAGTTAAATTAATTCTCCGGTTGGGCAGTCGGGAGCGGGGGGTTGCCCCAGAGTGCCACTGAGTGTGGGTCCGCTTAATTTCTGGAGGAGGCACATGCCCGGCAGCCTGTGGGGATCCAGTGGAGATATCCAGATATGTCTCTTTCTGTTCCCTAATGAAAACCGCATCCCTCCCTTCAATCCACAAGCCTCCCCTCTTTCACCTTGAATGTTGTTAATGCCCCATGTTTTCTGCCAGAATCCCAAACAGAGTCTCTGTTTGCAGCTTCCCAGAGACCCAGGGGAGCCATCTGTTCTTACATTATTTGGTTTAAGCAAAGCTTTAGGGCATATCTTCCTGCCAGTGGTGTATCCCGAGTCGGATTCATCGCTCAGGCTGTTATTTATTGGCGAGTGTGTTTTACTGTAATACGTTTCATTTCCTTCTGTCTTTTACTTTGGGTTTCCTCCTGCAACTTTTGTCGTGAACAATGCTTGGTGCGGTGTGAAATGAGAACCATTCAGAACTCTTTCTGAGCCATAAAGTTTTGGTTTTTTTTTTTCCTGGTTTGATTCTTTTTTTTTTTTAGTGGCAGAAAAATAAAGGACTCGCGTTTCCGGTAGGCCTGGAAATGGTGAATCAGATTTTTGTTTTGTTTAAAACTTGAGAACCTCAGGCAGGGGTTGAGAGTCACTGGATTGAGCTGAATGCGATGTTTCGGGGTTTAGGCTGACGTCCCTTCCCCACGGGCCATTTCTCGGGAGAGGGGGTGGCCACCCACGGAGGCTGACTTGAGACGGGCCAGAAGGGCTGCCTGAGTCACAACTGCCCCGGGCCGAGTGGGCACTCACACTTCCTCCCTTGCCTGTTGTGCTCCATGAGGCGTTTGTGATTCAATGCCTGGTGTTATTCATAGACTCACTGGTGCAGTTGAGTGTGAACTCTGCCTCTCCCAGCAGGCGACCTTGGACAGGTCACTGAAGCCATCGGGGAAATGGAAGTAAGACAGCACACTTCCCACAAGAAGGCAGACAAGGTAGCATCTACCAGACGCCATCGGGCGGGCACAACGTCCAGGCAGACTCGGTCGGGACAGGTGTGCGTTCATGATACAGGCGTGCCCTGCTCGTAGGCCGGGCGCCCTGGAGCAGGCTCTGAAGGCCCCCAGGGAAACCTAAAATCAAGCATGAGCCATTTACTTTCATTCCTGCCTGACCCCTGTACGTTAATACTTACTACTACCGTTATCCAGTATGCACCTTAAGAGGTAGCCAGCACCCACCACTCTCAGGCAGCCCACAAGGTGCCAGGGATAAAACGGTGTAAAGGCGGGGCTCCTCTCCCCTCAAGCCTGTGGTCTGGTGAGGAGGCAGTCAGCTGGGAGATAAAAGAGGCCCTCCTTGAGGACAGGTGGGAGAGAGCAGGACATCCGGTTCTGCCCGAGGGAGACAGAGTGACCTCCAGGGCCGACCGAAGCCAAAATGAGACTTGGGAAACCGCAAGGCTTTTTGCAGGCAGAGAAGCGCGGAGGGCCCTCTGAGCAGAGAAATGGAGGTGGGATGAATGTCGGTGTTGGCAAAAAGACGGGAAGGTGTGGGGACGGGGAGGAGGGGCCCCCGAGAGCCCCGGAAGCTGTGCCAAGGAGGCACATGCTGTCCTGTGGGCACGGGCCAGCTGCTGGGGCGATGGAGCCGTGGCCGGCAGCCAGGATGGATGTGCAAGTTCGAAAGATCACAAACAGCGGTGCTGACAACAGATGGGAGACTCGGGGCAAGAGGCGGGGAGGGCCCCTCTGCTGGGACGCAGGCCAGGATTAGCTGTATCTTTATTGTAAATAAACTTTGCGTGGAAGCGTAACATTCATACAAGAGGCGTGCACAGATCCTAAGTGCAGCACGACGAACTTTCGCAACATGAACGCGCCGTCTCCAGCACCCAGACCAAAAAACAGTGTGGCCAGTTGAAAATCAGTATTTCAATGAAAGCTAATAATGGGTTTTATTAGTAGGCGTATATCCCCAATACTACATGGGACATTCATGTTCTTCAAAATGTTTATTTATTCAAGATACAAGTCGAGCTGGGCGCCCTGTATTTTATCTGACAACCCTGGCTTCATCCACGTTGTTGCAAGCGGCAGTTAGTGCTTCCGTGTTTGTATTGCCAGTAAGAGTCTGTTTGATGACTGTTTCACGTTTTGTCAAGACCACCACTGATGGATACCTGGGTGGCTTCCAGCTTGGGGCTGTCAGGAGTAAGGCTGCTCTGGGCATTCTTATACTGACCTTTTGGAGACATGTGCTTTTATTTCCACCCAAGAGTGGACCTCCTGGGTCTTAGACTCTGTTCATGTTGAGCTCTAGTAAATACCGCCAAATCGTTTCCCCCGAATGCTGTTGCAGACTGCACCCCACCTCGGTAACGAGTGGGGGTTCCAGTGGGTGCACATCCCTTCTCCCAGCATCTCACAGACACAGCGTTGCCTGCCTCTTCATTTTAGCAGTTCCGACCAGTGTGCAGTCAAAACACATCGTTGGTGCGGTTTTAATTTGCGTTTCATTTATGACTGAGTCGAACGCTGTTTCGCGTGTTGATCAGCCGTTTGGCTGTCCTCCTCCGTGGACTGTCTGTTCTAGTGTTTTGCCTGTTTTCCTATCGGCGTGTCTTTTTCTTATTGCGCTGGACTGGTTCTTTATATATGACCGGCGTCCTCTGACAGATGTGTGTCTTGCAGAGAGCTTCCCTCAGTTTACAGCTTGCCCTTCCACTCTTATTATGAGTCTGCTGATGAACGGAGGCTTTTAATTTTGCTACAGTCCAATTCATGTGGGCTTCTTCCCTGTGGTTCCCTCTTTTTTGAGTCTTGTTGAAGACATGCCTTAGTAGTTTATCCAGTTTCACTACATTTCTTAATGTGGCTGCTGCGAGGAGATCAAACCAGTCCATCCGAAAGGAAAACAGCTCTGAATATTGATTGGAAGGACTGATGCTGAAGCTGAAACTCCAATACTTTGGCCACCTGATGTGAAGAGCCGACACGCTGGAAAAGACCCTGATGCTGGGAAAGATTGAGGGCAAGAGGAGAAGGGGACGACAGAGGATGAGATGATTGAATGGCATCACCGACTCAATGGACATGAATTCGAACAAGCTCTGGGAGATGGTGAAGGACACGGAAGCCTAGGGTGTTGCAGTCCATGGGGTCGCAAAAGAGTCAGACATGATTTAGCAACCTAACAACAACTTAAAAATTAAAATTATATGTGTAGTTCAAAAAGAGAGATATATGCTTACCCCAGGGTGTGTGTTTACTCCTAAAAGCCTTGCAGTTTCATCTTTCACATTTAAATCTATAACACATCTAGAATGGATTTCTCCTTTAATAAAGGATCATTTATGTACAGTAAAACACACCTATTTTAAATACACAGACCAATGAATTTTGATAAAAGTATATGTCCGTGTAACCACCATCAAAATAGAAAAGATTTCCATCACCCCATAAAGTTGCCTCATGTCCTCTTGCTTCTCAGAGTGTGGTCCATGGGCCAACAGTGTCTGCCTCACCGGAGATCCGATTAGGAACACACACTCTCAGGCCCCACCCCAGGCCGACTAAATTAGAATCTGCATTTTAACAAAATTCCAAGCTACTTTGTATGCACAGTAAAGGTTCAGAGACAATCTGAGTTCCTTTGAAGAAAGGTGACAAGCAAAAAATGCTGTTTCTATTGTTATTAATGGCATAGCCTGAAGCAAAGCAAGATAAATGATAGATTATTGAGTTCGCAGGGGGGAAATGAAAGAGAAAGGGTTGGGGGGTGTGGAATTTTGAAGTCATTGCGGAAGCACCCTCTATTCCCTGGACTACTTCCTCTTCTGGAGACCTGACCTCGCTAATGTCCTGTGAAGCTAAGAGATAAGATTTGCTGCTGTGAGGGCTGTGGGTTCCTGGGCCAGCTGCTTGCTGGTCTGTGCCCTGGATCAGCATGAAGAAATCCTCATGACCAAGTCTACAGACACCTTAATTTTTTGCTGTTATTTAGTCACTAAGTCATGTCCAACTCTGACCCATGGACTGCAGCATGCCAGGCTTCCCTGTCCTTCACTGTCTCCAGGAGTTTGCTGAGATTCACGTCCATTGAGTCAGTGATGCCATCCAGCCTTCTCATCTTCTGTCTTCCCCTTCTCCTGCCTTCAGTCTTTCCCAGCATCAGGGTCTTTTCCAGTGAGTCAGCTGTTCGCATCAGGTGGCCAAAGTGTTGGAGCTTCAGCCTCAGCATCAGCCTTTCCAATGAGTATTCAGGGTTGATTTCCTTTAGGATTGATTGGTTGGATCTCCTTGCAGTCCAAGGGACCCTCAAGAGTTTTCTCTAGCACCATGGTTTGAAAGCATCAGTTCTTCAACGCTCAGCCTTCTTCATGGTCCAACTCTCACGTCCACACGTGACTACTGGAAAAAACATAGCTGATCTTTGTTGGCAAAGTGCTCTCACCGCTTTTTACATTTGTATTGCTTTAAAAAGGCAAATACTTCCACGGTGCCTATAATAAACACACACACACACATCGGTTCTCCAGCCCACCCTCCCAGCTCTTCTGATATTTCAATCATTTGCTTTTCAGACGGCCCCTCACCCTTCGCACCTAGAATTCAGTTTTCCAGTGAGTAAACCTTTCTTCTGCCAGGGCTGGGAGAGAGTCTGGGGGTTGAACTTCACCTGCAACTGATTCTTCAGAAGAATCAGTTGGTTCTGCCAGGCTTCCCTGCCAACCTTCAGAACCTACCCTGCACATCCAACCTTTGTGGTCCAAGACGCCTCTGTTTTCTGGGCGTTGCTGGGATTCAACAGAGCAGATCAGCTTTGTTCTTTCCAGCTCTTCTATCATTAAGCACTTAGGTTTTATCCTTTCTACTCCAATTCATTGGGCTTCCCAGGTGACACTGCTGGTAAATAAGCCCGCCTGCTAGAGCAGGAGGCATAAGAGACGGAGGTTCCCTGGGTCAGGAAGATCCCCTGGAGAAGGGCATGGCAACCCACTCCAGGATTCTTGCTTGAGGAATCGCTGGGACAGAGGAGCCTGGTGGGCTGTGGTCTGTAGGGTCGCACAGAGTCGGACACAGTTGAGGCAACTTAGCAGGCGTGCACGCACTCCACTTCATTAGACATTTTAAAATTATACATTATTTCCTTTAAACATCAAACAAAAGAATGTATACATATATTAAAAAGAATACTAACAAAAAGGCTTCATATTTCAGTCTATGGAATTTATTGTTGTGAATGGTTTGAAATCCAATTAAATACGTCGAGTTAAATTGAATTTCCTCCCGAAGGGCTGTCCCATCCCTTTCACTCTGAGCTGCAGGGGCGGGTTTCTCGCGTATTATTTCCTTATATTCCCGGCACTGAAGCTGAGCTCACTGTTCTGTCCCTTAGATCTGTTTGTCTTTTGCCAAAAGAAATACCAGGCTACCTTTTCCCTCTTTGTTTTCTGCATTCTCGGGTTTTAACAGAGCATTTCATGGTCCCATGTTTACCTCCTCTCTCAGCATAGCGAGTGTATAAGTTGTTTTTAGTTTAGAAGGTACATTTTTAACTAATGCGAGTCTCCAGTGAAGTGACTCCACGTGGCGGACACCTCATGACCGAGTGATCCCCATCCATCCCTCCCAGCCTTCTGAGAGTCCTGTCCACCATCTCACCCACGCACTGCACTTACCCCAGACACTGTTACTATGATGACTTAAAACAGAAATCATGCAGATCAATTAGGAATAAGAAAATTAGGGAGATCCCGGGTGGTCCAGTGGTTAGGGCTCGACGCTCTCACTGCCGAGGGCCCAGGTTCAATCTCTAGTCGGGGGAACTAAGATCCCACAGAAAAGGGGAAAAAAAAATCTTATTTAATTATTCCTTCTCCAGTGCCCTTGCTTTCTGTATGTTGTTTTTCTTCTGCCTGAAGAGCCTCTTTTATTGACAGCGTATCTTGCCTACTGGCCATAAATTCCCCCTGTTTTCTTTGCTCTGAGAAAGTCTTCATTTCTCCTTCACATTTGAGGACAGTTTGGCTGGAAATTGACATCTGAGCTGGTGGTCTTTGCTTTCTTAATCCGGGCAGTGTCTCACCCCACTCCCTTCTTACATGTGTGTCGGTGGTAATTCTTATTATTTCTGCAGAGGACGGGTGTCTTTCCCCTCCCTGGCTTCTCTCAGGATTCTCTGTTTGGTTTTGGATTCCTGCAGTTCGGATCTGATATTCCCAGGTGTCTGTTTCTTGTTATTTACCCTGCTCGGTATTCTCTGAACTTCCTGGATCTGTGGGGTTGGTCACAGTTCCGTTATTAATTCAACTATTACTAACATTCTTGAACAAGTGAAAGTGTTAGTTGCTCAGTCACTTCCAACGCCTTTGTGACTCTCCTGGACTATAGCCTGCCAGGCTCCTTGGTCCTTGGAGTTCTCCTCCAGGCAAGAATCCTGCAGTGGGCTGCCCTTTCCTTCTCCAGGGGATCATCCCAACCCAGGGATCGCACCCAAGTCTCCTGCATTGCAGCAGATTCTTTACCATCTGAACCACCAGGCAAAACGTTCTTGGCCATTATTAATTCCGCCATTTATTTTGCTTTCTTCTCCCCCTGCTCATCCAATCATGAATATCCTACACTTCTGAGGGGCTTCCCAGGCGGCTTAGTGGTAAAGAATCCACCTGTCAGTGCAGGAGACTCGGGTGCGATCCCTGAGCCAGGGAGATCCCCTGGAGAAGGAAATGGCAAACCACTCCAGGATTCTCGAGGAAGTCTCGTGGACAGAGGAGCCTGGCGGGCTACAGTCCATGGGGTCACAAAGAGCTGGGCACGGTTGAGCAACTACAGCAACGCTTTTGGTATCATCCAGTAACTTGCTTATTCTGTCTATTTCCCTTTCGTTCCTTTTTCTGTGTACATTTCAGCTTCGAAGTTGTAGTGACCTATACTCCAGCTCAGTGATATGAGTAAGGGTCAGCTACCCTGTGTAACAGACTCCCAGCTATCAAGGTCTTAAAGAGCAGATGATACCTTTTTTTTCTCATGTAAGAACAGGGTGGGGTGCGGGTCAGCAGGATGGCTCTCTTCAGGCTGCCCTTCGGGGACCCAGCCTTTCCCGTGTGTGTCCCTCTAAGCCTGGAGTACGGTGTTGCATCCATCCAGGCAGCAGCAGGACAGAAGGGTGCACACTGGGAGGTTCATCACAGACCCAGCCCAGAAGCAGAGCACAGTGCTTCTGTTCACATCGCACTGAGAGCTCAGAGCTTGTGCCCAGAATTTCAGGAACAGCTCCCATCCGTGCCACTTAAGGCTTTGCTTCAGCTCTTAAACACTCTGTTGGAATTTCAATCGTATTGAATCTGTAGATCAATTTTGGGGGAGACCGGCATCTTTATGATAAGTTTTTTCACCTGCAAGCTTGGTTTATCTCCTCATTTTTAAAGGTCTTCTATAATGTCTTTCAATAAAGTTTTAACATCTTCTCTATAAAAGTCTTGCTCGGTTTTTCTTCAACTTATTCCTAATATCTTTTGTTTTTTACTGCTGTTATAAAGAATATCTTTTAAAACTCTGCATTTATGTTTGTTACTAATGTCGAGAAACACAGTTGATCTTTTTATATTTAACCTTGGATTCATAACTATACTAAACTTTTAAATAATAATATCTAGTTTTTTTTGGTTTTTCTATGTAGATAGTATCATTTCTAAATTATGACAATGTTTTTTCTTCCTTTCCACTTTTTAAATCTTTTTATTTCTTTTTCTTTTCTTCATTTTTTTTTTCACTGTGTTGGCTAGCATCTCCAATAAAGCATTGAATGATAGCGGTAATCTTGAGCATCTATGTTTAAGCCTCAGTCTTAAAGAAAAAGCTTTCAAAGCTTTACCTTTAACTATTGTGTTTGCTAGAGGATTTTTGTGGCTATACTTAACTAGGTTAAGAATGTTTATTTTCTTTCCATTCCAATATATTTTGTCAGGAATACATGTCGGATTTTATCAAGTGCTTTTTCTACACTTTTTTTTTTTTAACAGAAATGGCTATACAGGCGCACCTTAGACGTACTGAAGGTTCAGTTCCAGACCATCTCAGTAAGCAAGTCATATGAATTTTTTCATTTCCTAGTGAATATAAAAGTTATGTTTATACTGTAGCCTGTTTAGTGTGCAAGACCATCATGTCTAAAAAAGCAAAGTGAAAGTGTTAGTCGCTCAGTCATGTCCGACTGTTCTCAACCCCGTGGACCGCAGCACGCCAGGCTTCCCTGTCCTTCTCTATCTCCCAGAGTTTGTTCAAACTCATGTCCATTGACTCAGTGATGCCATCCAACCATCTCATCCCCTGTCACCCATTTCTCCTGCCCTCAATCTTTCCCAGCATCAGGGTCTTTTCCAATGAGTCAACTCTTCCCATCAGGTGGCCAAAGTATTGGAGCTTCAGCTTCAACATCAGTCTTTCCAGTGAATATTCAGAGTTGATTTCCTTTAGGATGGTCTGGTTGGATCTCCTTGCTGTCCAAGGGACTCTCAAGAGTCTTCTCCAGCACCACAGTTCGAAAGCATCAATTCTTTGAAGCTCAGCCGTCTTTATGGTCCAACTCTCACATCCATACGTGACTGTTGGAAAAGCCGTAGCTTTGACTGTACAGACTTTTGTCGGCAAAGTGACGTCTCTGCTTTTTAATACACTGTCTAGAATTGTCATAGCTTTCCTTCCAAGGAGCAAGCGCCACCGGACGACTCCTGCATGCAGTGAACACTGAAGGGCACTG
This sequence comes from Oryx dammah, assembly GCF_014754425.2. Taxonomy (NCBI): domain Eukaryota; kingdom Metazoa; phylum Chordata; class Mammalia; order Artiodactyla; family Bovidae; genus Oryx; species Oryx dammah. The sequence continues at coordinate 197,143,005 of NW_024070186.1, forward strand.
GTTGGCGCCTCGGGCCTCACCAGGGCCCCTCCGACTTTCTGTCCCTCCTCTCATCCTGCCGCCCTGCCCTTCTCCACCTGGGTCCCTGATAATCAAGCCAGGATCTTAGGCACAGAAGTCCTCAGCCTGGAAGTTAGTGGGTCAGCTTAGGAAGAATACCTGAGCCATACCAGCGCTAATTACATCCTTATTTGGGGCAGGGCTCTGAGCTTGGGGTTGTAAAACTTTCACAGGAGGCATGAAGGTGCACCCAGGAGATGGCGAGAGATAGCCCTTGACATTGAGAGGCTCTCAGCCTGGGTCTGAGAGGACATCCTGGAGACTCAGGAACGGTCCTGAGGAGTAAAGAGCAGATTCCTGGACGTTTAATGCCGATGACACGGTGTTACTGAGCGCTGTGTTGCTTCACAGTCAGATGCCTGGAGTTGTTGAAAAAGCCCGGAACTTTGTCTTCTTGGTATCCTAGATTCAGGGGAAGCTCCCAGTGTTTTGCTGGCCTAGCTTAGGCCTCAGGGGACAACGTCATCACACTCAACTCCATCCCCTGGCCCAGGAGCTCAGGGGGACCTGGACTGACAGGAGGAGAAGCCGTGAATTCCACGCCCCCGATCTTTCTCCCTAGACACTCGAGTCTTGTCCTCTGAAGCCGAGTTTGATCTCAGAGGTGGAGGGGTCCACCCTTCCATCCCAGGTGAAGTGAGTTGGGTGAAACAAAACTCTGGCTGCCTGACATTTCATCTCCTTCTCCCACTGCATCTTGGTTTGACTTGTTTCTAAGAAACAGGCCTTGACGTGTCCGCACGTTGCTAAGTGGAAGCCGTGCACGCAGAGCGCGGACTGTGCTTTCTCATCGGCCAAGTGGATGAGTCACCTCAGGTCCCACCGAGCCGCTGTGAGTTCTAATTACCGGTGCTGTGAGGGTGGCTTGACACTCCCGGTTGCAGCCTGTGGTGAGTCAGCACCTGCTCTTGCTGTTTTAAGCTGCAGGGTCTCGATGCCCCGCCTGACTTCCGCAGACGCATTCTGGAATCCGAGTCTGGAACTGGTGTCCAGGCTGAGTGACCTGGTCAGCCTGGTGAGGAGGGGGCTGGCCTGGGAGCCGCTCCATGCCCCAGACCCCTGACCGGTTGGCTGTTATGGACCGAGTCATGTTCCCCGCTCTCCAGACTCTTACATTAAAATTCTGTGAGTCCCTCTAGCTGTGGGTGGAGCTGGGGTCTTTACAGAGATGAGTAAGGTAAAATGAGGTCTCTAGGACGGCCGCATCCAATAGGACTGGTGTCCTTAAAAGAAGAGGAGGTCAGGACACAGACTCACAGGGGGTGTGTGGAGGAGGGGTGCCCACGTGAGGACGCAGGGAGAAGGCGGCCGTCTCTAAGCCAAGGAGAGAGGTCCCAGAATGAGCCCACCTTGCTGACCCCTTGATTTGGACTTCCAGCCGCCAGGACTGTGAGCCAGCAAATTCCTGCTGTGGAAGCCTCCCGTCTGTGGTCACGGCAGACCCTGCAAACTCATCCAGGAAGCCGACCCTTCTCTGCCGTGACTTCCCCCACCCACCCCAAGGCTTTGTGCCAACCCGAGGCGGGGACCCGGGAGCTCCCCCTGGGCGCCAGAGACCACGTTGTTCTTGTTGAGTCGCTCAGTCGTGTCTGACTCTTACGACCCCGTGGACTGCAGCCCACCAGGCTTCCCTGTCCCGCACGAGTGCATAAATCACAGTACAACGTTAAACACTACGCCTGGCTGCCGAGCAGACTCCGGGGCTCAGGAGAGCCCTTTCTCACCTGCAGAGCCCTTGGGTCCCAGAGCAGAGCCGGAGGCTTAGCTGCCGGAGAAGCAGTCAAGGTTCCTGCTGTCCCCGCCCCACCCCTGTCACTGGCATTCCCCAGTATACGGGGCACTTCGTGGGCGTGGAGCTCAGCTAATTTTTTTTTAATTGGCTCGCCCGACCCTCTGTGGGAGTTTCTGGGAGTTCATTTTAAAGTCGGAGAGAGGAGACGCAGGAGCTGGCTAATTCCCTGGTTCAGTTGGCGCTGCCTCCAGTGTGGCACCTTCCCCGCTTGGCACATCTCTTTTATGACAGTTGGAAACTGGCAGATGAGAGCTCTGGGTGCCCTGCCTCTGCACTGAGGGGTCAGGACCAAAGGATGACATTACGAGGCTCACCGCTCCCCCCCAAGGCCGCTCTGCCTCTTACTGCCGGTCTTTCATTATCCATCCAGAGGCAAAGGGGCACCGTGCCACTCGCCCGAGGCCGCCTCTGCTCGTGTACGCTCAGAGCACTGGTCAGGTGAGCTTCCCAGACTCGAACCCACCCAGCCCGAGTGCCCCCTGCCTCCCCCGCCCCCACCCCGTGCCCCTTGCCTGCTCCAATGTCAGCCCGAGCACACCTGCCTCAGCCCGAGCACACCCGCCTCAGCCCGAGCACACCCGCCTCAGCCCGAGCACACCCGCCTCAGCCCGAGCACACCCGCCTCAGCCCGAGCACACCCGCCTCTTCCCGAGCACACCTGCCTCATCCCGAGCACACCCGCCTCATCCTGCATCTACTCACGCCCAGGAAACCTGCTCCGCATTTTCCTCCGCACTGCTGCCTGCCTTCTCTGAATTTCTAAATCTTGGGGACTTCCCTGGGGGTCTAGTGGTCAAGACTTCGCCTTCCAATGAGGGATGTGCAGGTTCGATCCCCGGTCAGGGAACTAAGATCCCACATACTTTACGGCCAAAATATCAAAACATAAAACAGAACCAGTATTGTAACAAATTCCATAAAGGCTTTAAAAATGGTCCACATAATGAATCATGGTGGGAAAGTAAGATGGTGCACATGATGTGAAAAAGCCTTGGCAGTTCCTCAAATGGCTAAAGATAGAACTTCCCTGTGACCATCATCAGCTCAAAGGACATGAGTCTGAGCAAACTCCAAGAGATAGTGAAGGACAGGGAAGCCTGGAGCGCCACAGTCCATGGGGTGCTGAGGAGCTGGCCGCAACTGGGCGACGAACAGCCACGTGACCCAGCAACTCCGCCCCTGGGTCGGTACCAAAAAGAACTGGAAACAGGCACGCAAACAGACCCTGCACACAGAGGATCCCAGCAACACCGCTCACAAAATAGCAGAGTGGCCCAGAGGCGGAAAGAACCCACATACACGTTAGCAGGTGAAGGGACAATCCAAGTGTGGACCACCATTCAGCCACGGAAAGGGGTGTTGTGATGACAAGAGCTACCATGAGGAGAAACCGTCACGCTCGGTGAAAGAAGCCTGACACGTTAGGCCCCTTGCCGGAGGATCCCACTGGTATGAAATGTCCAGAATGGACAGCTGCAGAGAGACTGAGAGAAAGCAGACGAGTGGTTGGCACACGCTGGGCAGAGGACTTGACTGCTGATTGGGGTGGAGTCTCCTTTAGGGATGACAAGCATGTTCAGAACTAGGCTAACAGCGACGGTTGCACGGCATTGTGCAATGTGTTAAATGCCACTAAGCTGTACACTGAAAATGGTTAATGTTATGTTATATGAATCTGACCTCCTGTAAGAAGGATGAAATCACGGATTCTTGGAGCTGGAAGGAACTTTGATCTGGTCCGAGCTTGTAGGGATGCCAGGAAATCTGTAGTGTTGTGTGTGTGTGTGTGTGTGTGTGTCTGTGTGTGTGTGTGTGTGTCTGTGTGCATGCTCAGTTGCTGAGTCGTGTCCAGCTCTTTGCAAATCTATGAACTATAGCCCGTCAGGCTCCTCCGTCCATGGAATTTTCCAGGCAAGAATAGTGGAGGCACTTCCATTTGCTCCTCCAGGGGGTCTTCCCCACCCAGGGACTGACCCTGCATCTCTTATGTCGCCTGCATTGGCAGGCAGGTTCTTTACCACTTCACCACCTGGGAAGCCCCAGGAAGACTCTGTAGGGTTAGGGTTATATCTTATTTATTTTTATTTCTAAAAATTCATGCATGAAATCATTTCTTTTAAATCTTTCAAGTAATGTAGTGAAGTGAAAGTCACTCAATCATGTCCGACTCTTTGTGACCCCACGGACTAGACGGTCCAGGAAGTCTCCAGGCCAGAACACTGGAGTGGGTAGCCTTTCCCTTCTCCAGGGGATCTTCCCAACCCAGGGATCGAACCCAGGTCTCCCGCCCTGCAGGCAGATTCTTCACCAGCTGAGCCACAGGGAAGACAGATGTAGACAAAGCTACTAAGCTTTCCTTGACAAGCAGATCAGTGCTGCTCCACTCTTCCGGCTGCTGGTCTGGTATGTCACCTCCCAGACCTCTCTCTAGGAACATATAGGCAGTGCAGAAGTGTGTTTGAGTTTTGTGGTTGTTGCTTTCCTAAGTAGCATCGTACAGTACCTAACTGTTCTGCAACTTGTTTTCTTCCCTTAAAAATACGTCTTAGAGATTCTTCCATGCTAGTGTACACTCCAGTTCATTTTTATCAACACCCGCAGGGTCTTGCAGTATCTAAAAGCACCATGTTTAATGTAATCAATCCTTATTTGATGAGCATTATCGGGGGTTTTCCCCCCGATCTCTGGTCTTCCTTGGCTGCACACATCTCCTTTGCAGAGAGGGGAATGTTTCTCTAGCTTAGGTGCCAACGTGGAATTGCCAGGTATTTGTTGCTCAGGCGCTAAGTCGTTGCAGCCCCTTGGACTGCAGGCTTCCCTGTCCTTCACTGTCTCCTGGAGTTTGCTCAAACTCGTGTCCATTGAGTCGGTGATGGCCAGGTGTAGGGTACATACATTGTGAGTGTTCACGGATGTTGCCAAATTGCCCACAAAAATTGCCTGGACTAGTTTATATACTCACCAAGACAATGTGAGAGTATTTTTTTCCTCACACCCTTGCCAAAACTTTGTTTTTACCAAGACTGAGATTTTTTGCTGCTCAGATTATTGCAGTGTGCTAAAGCCAATCGTAGCTGATGCCCGTAGATTGTTGATTACGTTCCAGGCACTGCCCCAAGAACTTCACTTGTATGTACTGACTCATTTACTCCCATAACCATCTTCTGAGGTGCGGTCCTTTACTGTTCCTGTTTTATAGCTGACAAAACTCAGGTGCAGAACAAAATCTTACGGTTTCAGGTTTTCCCTTGATTATTCCTGAGCTGAAGTATTGCTCCATGTTTATTGACCACATAAAATTCTATGACTTGCTGGTTCATTTTCCTAATTTCCTCTCCTACCGTATTCCTTGCCTTTTTCTTATTGTCGTTCTGCACATTAATCTTTATTTCACGTATTACAGATGTTTTCCTAGAACATAGCTTACACTTTAACTTTGTGGCACTATTTTCCATCACACAGAAGTTTTAAATTATGATGTACTCACATTCATCAATCTTTTCCCAAATGACATTAGCATATTATGGCTTGTTTAAGAAGGCCTGTCTTATCCCAAGGTTATAAGCATATTTTAGACTTTGTTTCCTCTAAAACTTTCGGAATTCATTATTTCATTTTTAAGTCATTAATCTATCTGCAAATTATCTCTGCAGAGGAGCAAAGTGGGAATATCATTCTCTCCAAATTGTTAGCAGATTATCCCAACAGTTATTGAATACTCCTTTTATCTCTGTGTTGATTTGAAACAAAGCCCTAATCAGACATTAATTTTCTGCACATAGGTGAGTTTACCAGGCTTTTGTTCATTGTTCTGATTATCTCTTGCTGTATCCTGCAGCCTATTGTTTCTCAGTGTTTTAATATCTGGAGAGTTTTAAGTTGACTTCTGTAGCCACCTTGCTGAACTCATATTCTGCCGGTTTATGATCTCATTATTGTTGCTTTAAAAATAACTTTTAATTTATGTTTTATATTTCTTTGGTGTATAGATTGAAGATGGTGTTCTTTTGTAATTTTTTTTTAAAAATTTATATTTCCATCAGCCAATATGCCATATGTTGTTTCTGCTTTTCATTATTGCTTGAATTTCTTGTGGCTATTACATGGTGAGTTTTTGCAAAATTTCCACCTGTATTTGAAAAGTTTTTCTAACCTATCCAGAGAGTTCTGTAGAGCCATTAGGGCAAACATGTGAATTGTTCTGAATCCGCGGTAATCAAGCCTACTGGTCCCCTTCTTGGGGCCTCACGGTGTCTCCGGCTGTGGTGGCGACTTTGCCAGCTTCTTCGAGTTTCTCTCCGGTTTGCCTTATGTGCTTCAAAGCTGTATTGTGAGGCCCAGAAACGTTCACGGTGGCTGACAGCTCCTCTTAACGACGTACAGTCCCCTTTGTCCCTTTTAATGCCTTTCCTCTCAGTTTTCTTGTTACCTTTTATATTTATATTTTCTTGTTACCCTTTTATATCTGTTGTGATTTACAATGGGTTCCCCTGGTGGCTCAGCTGGTAAAGAATCCGCCTATAACGCGGAAGACCTGGGTTCAGTCCCTGGGTTGGGAAGATCCCTTAGAGGAGGGAAATTTATGATACATGGGACTTACTCTTAATACCTTAATCTGTATTTTTATTTTCCAAAGGTTTATTGCGATCTTTTTCCTTTTTGCAGAATTCATCAAGATCTCTTTGTTCTGTTTTTTTCCTGTTGTGGTTTGCTGATCATTGTTTTTCTACTGACCATCTGTCTGGTTGTTCTATTCATTATTAAAAGTGGGCTGTTGAAGTCTCCAAGTATTATTGTAGAACTGATATTTCTCCCCTTAATTCTGTCAATTTTTGCTTCATATATTTCGGGGGCTCTGTTGTAAGAGGCGTATATTTGCGTAATTGTTATTTGAATCGATAGATTGACCCTTTTATCAACATATAAAATCCTTCGGCTCTTGAAATATTTTTTATCTTAGAATCTGTTTTGTCTGATGGTAGCACAGTTACCCCAGCTCTCTTGGGTCACTATTTGGGTTGGAATGTCTTTTGCGATCCTTATTAGGACCCCACCCTAACGACCTCTTTTTAACTTAATCACCTCTTTAAAGACCTTGTATTCAAATAAGATACTCCTAAGGTACAGGGCATTTGGCTGCCAACCTGTAAGTTTGGGGAACGCAGTTCAGATCATATCAGGTATGTATCATTGTTTCTTTATTCTAAATTAAAAAATATTTATGTACTTATGTACGTGTTTGTGTGTTTGGCTGCATCGAGTCTTAGCTGTGGCACACGGGCTCTTCGGGCGTGGTGTGGGATCTTTCCTTGCAGAGCGAGGACTCTCTAATTGTGGTGCGTGGCCTGTGGCCTGCAGAGCACGTGGGCTCCGTTGCTTCGCAGTGTGTGGAATCTTAGTTTCCCGGACCAGGGATCGATCCCTTGTTCCCTGCGTTGGCAGGTGAATTCTTAACCACTGGACTGCCAGGGAAATTCCACTATTGTTTCTTATATCCTAATTTTTCCCTTTGGAATTTCATTTGGTGATTGTTTAATTAAAGCTCTGTGGATGGTAAATATTTTGAGTCCTTGCATGTGTGAAAAGCTTTTGCCTAGTTTACACTTGAGTCACTCTTTAGCTAAATATAGATTCTAGTTTAAAAATAATGTTTCTTTGGAACTTGAAAGATAACACCCCCATGCTGGTCTCTGTATTGGGTGTTGCCAGTTAGTCAGTCTGATTCTGTTTCTTTGTAGGCAGTATATCTCGTCCATCTTTTAGGACTTTTCCTGTGAGCCTTGTGTTCTGAGGCTTCATCACGTTGTGAATAGATGTGGTCTTTTTTCTCGCATCTTCCCGGCACTCCTATGTGTCCTTTTAAGCTGAGGACGCGTGTCCTTTTCCAATTCTGGAGATTATTTCCTTAGAACGTCTTTGAGTTTGTCTTCTGTATTCTTTTCGTTCCCCCTTCTGAATCACCGCTAGGAGAAATATTGGAATGTCTGGATCCATCTTCCACTCTCTCAACTTTTCTTTCATTCTCTCCGGCCTCTCTTTCCCGCCCCCCTGGATCCTGGGAGAATTTCTCAATTCCATCTTCCAGCCCAGTGATTCAGTCGTGGGCTGTCTGCAAATACAGTCCCCCTGCTGATTGCCGCTCCAGTGATCTTTTGGATCTCCATCGGCTGAGCCCACATCGCGGGCATCTTTCTGGGGACATTCCACACGCCTAGTCTAGAGACTTGTGCTGCTGGCTGTGCGGGCCGCTTCCCTGGTACGGCTTCTGTTTGGTGCGTGTGATTGTTTCTCTGTAGTGGTGCCGGCTTTCCTTGAAGGTCTGGTGTTTCTTGGGGTGGAGGCTGTATTGACACTGGACATTGTTGAGAGCGTCCCTTGGACTGCAAGGAGATCAAACCAGACCATCCCAAAGGAAATCAACCCTGAATATTCTTTGGAAGGACTGATGCTGAAGCTGAAGCTCCAATACTTTGGCCACCTGATGCGAAGAGCTGACTCATTGGAAAAGAAAGACCCTGATGCTGGAAAGGGCTGAGGGCAGGAGGAGAAGGGGACAACAGAGGATGAGATGGTTGGATGTGTGTCACTGACTCAAACATGAGTTTGAGCAAGCTCTGGGAAATAGTGGAGGAGAGGGAAGCCTGGCAAGCTGCAGTCCATGGGGCTGCAAAGAGTGGGACACGCCTTCCCGAGGGAACAATGGTTTTTCTCCGTAACCTGTCTGCCATGGCTGCATCTGTCCACTGCAGCCTTTTTGTGTGAGAGGGAGGAGCCCAGGTGTGCTGTGGGGAAAGATGCTTTTCTCGGCTCTGAGGCTGCCTGTTCCTCCTGGGTCTCACCTGTGAACCCACCCCTTCTCCCAGGCACTCTCCCGCCTCTCTGCCCACCAAGACCAGAGTCGCAGCTCTCACCTGTCGGAAGACGTCCCCATAGTTTACAGCCTGGCTGTGGGAGGCGGAGGGGGTTTGCAGGGGGTCGGCCAGCCTGGCCACACCCGCCCTGGGCTGGGCTCTGACTCTAGGTCTCTCCTGTGTCTGGCCCTCTCCAGCCCGGAAGTGGCCCTTCTCTGCTGCCGTTCTGGCTCGCCTTTTCTCCTTCAGTCTCTGCTGTGCTTAGTCACTCAGTCGTGTCTGACTCTCTGTGACCCCGTGGACTGTAGCCTTCCAGGCTCCTCTGTCCATGAGATTTCCCAGGCAGGAATCCTGGAGTGGGTTGTCATTTCCTGCTCCAGGGGATCTTCTCAACCCAGGGATGGAACCCGGGTCTCCTGCACTGGCAGGCGGATTCTTCACCGCCAGCGCCACCTGGGAAGCCCCTTTCAGCTCTAGTTCTCAAAAGACCTTCACAGTTTCTCCACGAGGTTCAGCATGGGAGGAAGAGAGAAATTGCATCACACACAGAATTTCCTTTTTTCGTACAGGCTTACCCTTCTTGTTGTCTGGTCTCTAAGTCATGTCTGACTCTTTGCTGCCCCATGGACTGTAGCCCATCAGGCTCCTCTGCCCGTGGGATTTCCCAGGTGAGAACACTGCAGTGGGTTACCGTTTCCTTCTCCAGGGGATCGTCCCAACCCAGGAATCAAACCCACGTCCCTGCCTTGGCGGGTGGATTCTTGGCCACGGAGCCGCCAGGGGAGCCCCTAGTCTTACCGCTTCTAGGCCCCTGTTTTACGTCATTATGTCACTTTGAACATTCAGTTAATCAAAAAAGCCCACGTTTTTTTGTGTGTTTGTTTTTTTTTTCCCCCACAAGCCTCTGCCATGCCAGTTCTCCCTTTTCCTGTCCTTACACACATTTTTGAGGCAAAATTCAACACTTTGCATGTAAGTCTGTTGAATTCCATCTTGTGATTTGGGCCATATAGTCTTGCCTGTCAAATCTCTGAATATTGATGAGCACGTTCATCATATTAACGATTTCTTCCAACTCTGTGTGACCTTGGGACCCGATGAGATTCTCCTTTGTGTCTCCACTCACCTCGTTGCCAGAAGCATTGCACACAGTACAGCCAGAGGTGAGCTCTTCGGTGTCACCGCTTGAGACCTGAGACCTCACCCAGGGCTTGCTTATTTATCCAACAGACCTTTATAAAGTCGAGTGCTTGTCAGTTCCCTTCATGCAATGGCTTAACAATTTGTGAGTTCACCTATCAGGAAAAACAGTTGATCCAAATTCGGTTATCTTACCGTCAAGGTTATCATGAAAAATTAGTCAGAAGCTGCCACCAGGATGTGCTGGTTGTTAATCAGAGCAGATTAGGGCATAATTGTCTTCCTGTTTCCTAGTTGCTCTGGTGTATCCGTTTGCCTCCCCAGCCGGAGAGTGAGTTTCTTGTGTCGGGGGAGGGGGATGTTGATGTCATTTCCTTGGCAGGGGTTGGGTGTACCGTTAGGCACACATAGGCCTTCTGGCCTGGAAGCCGTTGCAGTCAGTGCTGTACGAATACTAACACACCGCCCCATGGTTGGGAGACGCTGTGAATTCGCTCTTATAGGTGCACACACTGGGGAAATACGTTTTGCACGTTACCCCACTGGTCGTGGCGGACTTTGGCTGTCTGTCTCCAAGCCTGGGCCTCTGCTTTGCACACACATCCTGGCCAAGCATGGCCTCACCTTCCTTGCCCATTCCACAGTTTGGGACGCGGTTCAGAGAATGCCCCCCTCGGAAATCCCACCCGACAAGAATTGAGGTGAAATGAATGGGGTGCCCACCCAGCAGAGGCTCACCCACTAAAGGGGGAATTGGACTGGGTTGCTGGAGTGACTCATTCGCTGACTGGTTCCTTCGCTCACCTCGTCAGCAAGCACCACGCCAAGGTGTAACCGAATGCAAGGGAATGTCACCCACTGAGCGTGTCCGTTATGGCCCGACAACAGAAGTGGGGTGCTCTCATCTAAGATTAAGAACCGGCCACGTGCTTTTTACCTGAGCTGCCCTGGGCAGGCGGTGGCTTGAGGCCACTCACACGTTCCCATCTGCTGAATAGATGCAGAAAGTCCTAGAGTGGACATGAGTTCATCAGGCTTCCCCAGGTTGGTGGACGCGTGTCCTGAGATGGTGTTTGTCAAAATGTGTGCGGCAGAAGACTAGCCCTGTGAGTTGATTCATGAAACAAAGATTCTCAGACGGCGTGGGGAAGGCTGGACGCTGCATCTGCCTTGAGGAGATACACACGCAAAGGCTCTGAAGAGTCCTGCCGCGACCCAGGTTTCCAGTCAGCTTGCCCATATCCGTGCTGGACTCCTCACCTGTCTCTTGTTGGCTAAACACACTTGTGGTTGTTCAGGGTTGTTGTTGTTCAGCTGCTAAATCGTGGCCACATCTTTGCGACCACATGGACTGCAGCACGTCAGGGTCCTCTCTCCTCCACTATCTCCTGGAGTTTGCTCAGATTCACGTCCATGGAGTCGGTGATGCCATCCAACCATCTCATCCTCTGCCGGCCCTTCCCCTTTTGCCTTCAGTCATTCCCGGCATCAGGGTCTGCTCCAGCGAGTCGGCTCTTCACGTCAGGTGGCCAGAGTGTTGGAGCTTCAGCGTCAGTTCTTCCAGTGGATATTCAGCGTTGATTTCCCTGGTTTATGGATCAGCCCCATAAGAACCCAGTGGCCCAAATGACCCAGAATGAAAGGGAAAATATGAAATTCCTCGAGCTTACAAAACAGCTGCACGTCCCAAGTGGAGGGTCATCCCGTGAAATTGTTACCAGCTTCCTGGTCTTTCTGTGGAGATTTCACTTACCCTCCCTGTGGTCAAACTCTCCTGCCAAAATAGACCCGGCCTGGCGCTAGGCCTGCTCGGTCACGCCACAGACAGCTGCGGAAGCAACCGTTGAGATCAGCTGACAGGAGGCGTTACCTGGAAAGGCCTGTGGGGTCTCCAGGGCAGGCTGAGAGCTTCAGGGGAGCTGCTGGCCTCCCTCCCAGCCCGTGGCTGTGCTGCACAGCTGGAGTCTGATTTCTCTGGCTTGCTGGAGGCTGGCTCTCGGTTATCCTTGAAACGCCCGGGCTGCCCGGGGCCTGCACCCTCCCAGTTGGTGACCCCGCTTCGTCTCCTCTTGCAGCCTCTCTTGCAGTTTCTTTCCCAGCCCGTTTGGAGCGTTGATATCCTCACCCTGGCTGGTTCCCGGGTCTTTCAGCCCCTCATCCTGTAACTGTCATTTGCCCGGGAACTCTGAATGTCCTGTCCCCCTGGGGACTCGACATCCCATCTCCATGGTAACCTGCAGAAACCTCGAGATGCCCTGGGACCTGGAGCCCTCGGATGTGGCCTCTCCCCACAGGGACCCCCGGTGGGGAGATGATGGGGGGTGGGCAAGAGGAGGTCCCAGCACCTTCTGGGGCCGAATGTAGACAGAGGCGGCCATTCCTGTGCCCTTCCTCACTCTGGGCTCTTACCAAAGGCACATCACTGAGCTGATGTGGCGGTGCATTAAGGCTACTGAGAGGCCCCTTCAGGCAAAGATTCATTATTAATTGGCCAGGCTGTGATGATTAGTTAGGCCGGAGAACAGCAGGCCACCTGGGGAAGTGTGCGCAATCTGCCTCAGTATGCACAGCCTCCTGGTGCCTGGGCGGGGGCTCAGAACCGGTGGGGCTCCGTCAGCCCTCGGTGACTGTTCACTGGGCACCAGGCTCTAGGGACAGAGGCGTGACTGAGACTGACGTGGTCCCCAGTATCAGCAGCAGTCACACCGAGTGTGCACCCGCCAGCCCGTACCTTACGAGGTCCCTCCTCCTCCATGGAGGCGGGCAGCCCTCCTGTGTCCACTGCCAGCCCCCGACGCCCAAGGCCACCTCCGTCCTCCACCTCCCAGGGTGTCCCCTCGCCTTCACTCTTGCCTCCCAGAGTCTGTTCTCCATCCGAGCCTCTTGTGTCTGTTTCACTGCAAAGCACATCCTGTCATTCTCGCATCCAAAACCCTCCTGCAGCGTCTCCAGGGTCCTTCCCAAGACCCTCAGGACCCCCACGATCTGGCCCTGCCACCCTCTTCGATGTCACGTCACGCCTCCTCTCCCTGTGGTCCCAGCACTCCAGCCCCACTCACCCACTCACAGGCCCTTCCTCTGTGCCGTCCAGCATGGGGGGCCGCCCCCCGCCCCCCCAGCAAGGCTGTCGGGCACGTGAATATACTCGCTCCAAACAAACCAAGATGTGCTGGACACGTGAGTACTCTCCGGGTTTCAAAGTCTTAGGATGAAAGAGAAAAAGGATGTAGGAGATCTCATCAACATTTTTTTACACTAATCAGATGTCCAGAAGATATATTTTGGATATATTAGGTGAAAGGTTTCAAAATATATTATCAACATTAATTTCACGTATTTCTTTAGACTTTCTTTGTAACATGGCTGATAGAAACTTTCAGGGGACGTCTGTGGCCCGCGGCCCCGGCCAGCGTCCTGTCAGGGGTCCCCGTCCTGGACCTCTGGAGGCCTGTTGATGCCACGTCTCTGCGCCAGGGTCCCTGCTCCCTTGATGCTCCACTTACCTGGCTCCTCCTCATCATCTGGGTCTTGAATCGAGACTGACACGGGCCTCCCTGGCCTCATCTAAGGGCCTGCGCCTCTGGGCAGCCCTTTCGGCACTGTCTGTTTCCTCCTGGTGTTAACCGCGCTGTGCAGCTGCTGCTGTTCATCGTCTGTTCCCCACGCGCACTGTGTGCCGAGGTCTGTTCTCAGCTTTCAGATGTGTCCACTTGCTACAGCCTCACCACTGCCCTCAGAGAAAGAAGTTTCCCATTTTACAGATGGGAAAACAGAGGGATTCCCAACCCAAAGGCCTGGCTTCAGAGCCTGCTCTTGTGACCCAGTGAGGCCAGGGACCTCGCTTGCCTTGAGTTCCCATCTGGCACGTGTTGGTGCTAAGTAAGTATTTGCTGACTATCCAGTTGTTCATCAACAGATGGAGGGACAGGCGAGATGTGGTCCGTTCACGCGAGGGCCTGCTACTCAGCCAACAAGGATGCAGGGCTGATGCGTGCTGCAGCGGGGATGGGTCTGAAAACATCACAGCAAATGAAGGCCACGTACTGTTGGGCTGCACCGATGTGAAATGTCCACAGAAGGAATCCATAGAGACAAAAAGCGAATCAGGAGTTGCCAGGGGCTGGGGGAGGGAGGGGATGGGGAGTGACTGCTAACGGGTGTGGGATTTCCTTTGGGGGTGATGCAGGTGATCTGGAAGTACATGATAGTGATGGTCACACAGTCTCGTGAATATGTGGAAACGCACTGAATTGTACACTTGAAATGGTGCCTCTTATGGTGTAAGGGGACGACAGAGGATGAGATGGTTGGATGGCATCACTGACTCAACGGACATGAGTTTGAGCAAACTCTGGGAGTTGGTGATGGACAGGGAAGCCTGGTGTGCTGCAGTCCATGGGGTCGCAAAGAGTCGGACACAACTGAGTGCCTGAACTCAACTGATGGTGTGTGAATGAGAGCTCAATTAATATAAACAGGTAGATTTTATGTGGAGTAAGTGACTCCTCACAGAGCAGATGGGAAAAGCCAGGATTCACCAGCTTTCTCGCAGGGCCATCCAGGAGTCTGTTTGCAGAACAGAGTTGCACCCGGGTCACTTAGTCATCCCGTATTTCTCCTGCATCTGCAGATATGCTGGGCACTTTGCCAGGCATCACGTTGCTGCTTCGAGTAAGACAGGCGGGGTTCCTGACCTTTGGGCTCCTTCAGGGAAGTCAGGGGGTTCTGTGGAAGAGTGGGACCACCACCCACCCCAGCAAGTTGACACCAGTATTTTCTCTAATGGAAATCTGCCGTTTCCTTCAATGATTAATTCAGGGGACAAGCCATCACACTATCAGAGACAACACTTTCAACCTTGTCACCAACAGAAATCACAGATACTGGATTGGCCAAAAAGTTTATTTGGGTGTCTCCATCACATGTTATCAGTAAGTCAAATGAACTTTTTGGCCCACCCGACATTTTCATATCCCTTTACGGTTTTTGCAGTTGCCTCAGAATATCACTGGCCTCTCCCTGTCTCAAACTCAGAGCATCAGTAAGAAGGCACACACGTTAGAAAATCACAGGTTTTAAAATGTTTGGTAATTCTGTTTCACTATAGCGTGTAATTCTCTGTATGTCATTTCATGTGTTTAAAAACACGATTCTGGAAGTGGCTCCAGATACCATAGGAATTCCAGAAAGTTACGGTCGCCTAGGGGACCGGCTCCTTGTTCAGCAAAGGCCCCGGTGGTGCCTGTCATGAAGGGAGGAGGCAGGCCTGAAAACGCAGAGGAACGGCAGCTGAAGGCCGAGGTGGCTGCGCCAGCGACCCGAGGGGTGATGCTCGCCTCCCGAAAGTGGCCCCAGGGCAGAGCGAGCCCAGGAGGGCCTGAGCTGCCGTGTGTGGCCAAAGGACAGGCTGGCGGGGGGCGGGGGGGGCTCTGGGGTTCTCTGGACAACGCACAGCTCCTTCAGCAGGAAATGATTCTTTTAGCCCGCCTTGGCTCGTCGAGTTTGGTCTTTGTTGCTTGAAAAACGCTTTGAGGCCGCGTAGATGGAGACATCTCCGAGGAGCTTCCTGAAATACCCCCGGTGAGGGTTGGGGAGCCCTTGACACCTCACTCCAGTGTAAGCGGGGAGTCTCCGTGTCAGGACGGCACTGAAAAGAACCCACATTTCTGTTGCGGAAACAGTCAGAGGCAGGCACGTTACGGATGGCGCGTCGGCCGCTAACTGTTAGTGTCTTGGTTTTATTGGCCTGTGTCCTAACCCTAACGTTACTTAAATGTAGTTTGGTGGTGTTTTTCATTGCGGTTCCCCCTCTTCTCCCCACAGATGCTACTCCTCCCTGTCTCTGCTCCCCACCCTCCCTTGTCACCCATTATCCGTTACTGTCAGCGCCCTGCCGGGATGTCCTTGGAGAGGATTCTTAATGGAGCTGTCCTGGTTAAAGAAATTCAATGTGATTGAACTGCAGCGAAGAGTCAAAATCCAAATATCTGAAAGGGATGAATAATAACTAGGTATTAAAGCATATTGGTTATTTATTACTGGCAGAAGGCAGGAAAACATTAGCATGTAAAAAGCTGTAAATTAATCACGGCTGGGGATAGGAAGCCTGAAAAGTCACCTCTATCTTTGTTAACTCTGTTTTGTTATTCCTCATGTCTTCCCGCATCCCACTCCTGCCCTTCCGTGAGAGATTTTCATCCCAGCTGGCTAGCTGCAGGCACAAAGGGGGGAGATTAAACCCCCCCCCAAAAAAAGGTAAATCTCATGTCACCCCATGGTTAAAAGAGGGCAGCCCGGGGAACGTGCATCTGTGGGCTGATCTAGATTCAGACCCTGGCCACACTGCTCGCTAACTGTGACCTCAGACAAGTCACCTGACCTCTCCAGACGCCGGGCCTCCAGCCTCTCAGGTGCAAATGATTCTAAAACCTTCCTCATAGCGCTGTCCTGGGGATTAAATCAGACACTGCCTTTACATGTTTAAGACTGTGGCTGATGGCAGCTGCTGGTGGCAGAGGGACAAGGGCCTTGCCACTCAAATCGCTGTCGGTGGTCCAGCGCGGCATGAAAAATGCAGATTCCCAGGGCACACCTCTGGCCTCCTGCTTTAGGCTCTGCCTCCGATAAGATCCCTAGGCAAGACAGTTAGACATTAATGCTTGAGAAGCCCTGACACTGTGTTCTGATACATATTAACACAAGAGCTTTTAGTGAACTGGAGGAAGAGATGTTCCGTTTTATGATGAAACCAAGAAAGAGATTGTTTACATTCAAAGAATGCGTTGACTGTTTGAGCTGGAAGGCTCGTTGGAAGGCGTTGAATCCTGCTGCCTTTGGCACTGAGGACTCTGAGGTCTGGAGAAGTGAAGCGTCTGCCCAAGGCCACGGAGTTGGTGTTCTGGTTAAGTGTTGTTGCATAAGAACCACTCCAAAACAGACTGGCTTCAAACCACTCGCTCACGAGTCTGCATGTTGGGCTGAGCTTAGCTGGATGCTAAGCTCATGGGTCTGCCCCATTGGCCATCAGCTTAGGGGACCAAGCTGGCTCCCTCCAGGGCCATGGGCGGGGATCTGAGCCTGACAGCTGGGACGCTCCCTTCCTGGGCATGAGGGCCTCTCCTGGCTGCTTCCACCCCTCACAGCATGGCGGCTGGGTGGTCACGGTGAGTATCCCAGGTGGCACTAGTGGGAAAGAACCCACTGCCAACCCACTCTAGTACTCTTGCCTCGAAAATTCCATGGACGTAGGAGCCTTCAGTTCAGTTCAGTCGCTCAGTCGTGCCCAACTCTTTGCGACCCCATGGACTGCAGCACGTCAGGCCTCCCTGTCCATCACCAACTCCCAGAGTTTACTCAAACTCATCTCCATTGAGTCAGTGATGCCACCCAACCATCTCATCCTGTCATCCCCTTCTCCTTCCTGCCTTCAATCTTTCCCAGTATCAGGGTCTTTTCAGATGAGTCAGCTCTTCATATGAGGTGGCCAAAGTATTGGAGCTTCAGCTTCAACATCAGTCCTTCCAATGAACACTCAGGACTGATCTCCTTTAGGATGGACTGGTTGGATCTCCTTGCAGTCCAAGGGACTCTCAAGAGTCTTCTCCAACACCACAATTCAAAAGCATCAATTCTTCCGCACTCAGCTTTCTTTATGGTCCAACTCTCATATCCACACATGACTACTGGAAAAACCATAGCTTTGACTATATGGACCTTTGTCGGCAAAGTAATGTCTCTGCTTTTTAATATGCTGTCTAGATTGATTATAGTTTTTCTTCCAAGGAGCAAGCGTCTTTTAATTTCATGGCTGCAGTCAGCATCTGCAGTGATTTTGGAGCCCCCCCAAAATAAAGTCTCTCACTGTTTCCATTGTTTCCCCATCTGTTTGCCATGAAGTGATGGGACCGGATGCCATGATCTTAGTTTCCTGAATGTTGAGTTTTAAGCCAACTTTTTCACTCTCCTCTTTCACTTTCCTCAAGAGGCTCTTTAGTCCTTCTTCACTTTCTGCCATAAGGGTGGTGTCATCTGTGTATCAGAAGTTATTGATATTTCTCCTGGCAATCTTGATTCCATCTTGTGCTTCATCCAGCCTGGCATTTCATGTGATATACTCTGCATATAAGTTAAATAAGCAGGGTGACAATATACAGCCTTGATGTACTCTTTTCCTGATTTGGAAAATTTTAGTACTCTTGCCTGGAATATTCCACAGACAGAGGAGCCTGGTAGGCTACAATCCATGGGATCACAGTCGGACACAACTGAGCAATTTCACTTCACTATCAGTGCAGGAGACATAAGCGATGAGGGTTCAATCCCTGGGCCAGAAAGATCCCCTGGAGGAGGAAATGGCAACCCACTCCAGTGTTCTTGCCTGAAGAATCCCATGGACAGAGGAGCCTGGCGGGCTGCAATCCACAGGGTTGCAGAGTCGGATACCACTGAAGCGACTTACCACACACACGCACGTTATAAATTGCACAAAAGAATAGTGTGAGTTTTGCTCTAAGCCACTGATTATCTTTCGAAGGCTTTCCCTCCTGTTTGCCTGTGTTTTTTAAGATTTTTTTAGTTGGAGGATAATTGCTTGACAGTGTTTTGTTGGTTTCTGCTGTACAACAACATGAATCAGTCATAATTATATCTATACAATCTATAATATATCAAATATAATGTAACATGATACGATCTCCTGCCGCCTCCCTCTGAGCCTCCCTCCACCCAGCACCCCACCCCTCTAGCTGTTCGCAGAGCGCCGCTGGCTCCCTGTGCTTTGCACCGCTCCCCGCGGGCACAGTTTTTGCGCCAGAGCTGCCCTCTCAGTTCTTCCCTCTCCTTCCCCTGCTGTGTCCACAAGTCCTTTCTCTGTGAAGCCACTCATTACTTTTTAAAGAAATTGCGAATGGAAGAAATCTTGTCCTAGCTCACACGTTTACCGTGTTGGCGCTCTTCAGCCCTTCGTGCAGATCCTAGTTTCTGTTTGGCATCATATTTCTTCAGTCTGAAAAATATCATTTCACGTTCCTTACACTGCAGGTCTGCTCACGATGGAGTTTTTTCAGCTTCTGATTTCTCAAAGAGAGAGCCTTTGTGTCATCTTAGTTTTGAAAGATATCCACTGGGCCAAGAATTCCGAGTTGCCCTTTTGTTTCACGGCTTTAAAGCTGTGGCTCCACGTCTTCTTTGCATTCTTATTGAGTGACCGTTATTTTTATCACATTCATTTTATGTAGGGTATTCTTTTTTTTTTCGCTGTATGCTTTTAAGATTTCTTTTTGTATTTGATTTTCACCATTTTAAGATATACTTATGTATGTTTTCATGTTTATTTTGCTTAGAGTTCATGGAATTTCTTAGATCTCTGGGTTGATATTTTTTTATTAAATCTCGGGGGAGGGAATTAAAGTGAATTTTCTTCCACATATTCTCTTTCTCCTCTCGTTCTAAGACTCTAATCACATGAACGTTAGACCACTTTCCACAATTCACTGATTTTTTGTTCAGCATTTTCCACCTTTTTTCGTCTCCATGCCTTAGCTGTATAGTTTCTATTGCCTTTTCATCAAGTTCACTGATTTTTTTTTTCTATAGTGTCCAAATGGTTGTTACGCCCATGTACTGAATTTGTAATTTGTATATTCTAAATTTTTAGTCTAGGATTTTTGTCTGGTTGTTTCTTGTTTTGTATCTTTTCCCTTCTCCTGCTCATATTTCCTTTAAGTCTTTGGCATACTTATAAAAATTCCAACATTTCTGTAATTTCTGGGTCTGTTTCTTTTGACTGGCTTTTCTCCGTGTCGGCGTATGTACGTGTCTAGTAAACATTTTTTTATTGAGTTCTGGTCACTGTGGATGCCAAGTTTCTGGGTTTTGTTGTTTATAAGTTGTGATGAGTGTTTATCTGGCAGACCGTTAATTTATGTGTGATGGGTTTGACTCTTTTGAACTGCACTTTTTGACACTTACTTGTTTTTGTTTGGAGGGTGACTGCTTTATGACGGTGTATCGGTTTCCGCCGTGCTGCGGTGCGAATCAGCAGCAGGCGTGCACGCCCCACGCGGGCCCACCGCCAGCCCTCCTCCGCGCCCCCAGCCCCACGCCTCTGGGCTGCCGCAGAGCGCTGGCTTTGGCCTCCGTCCTCACAGCGAGTCCCCGCTGGCCCTCTGTTCTGCACACGGTACTGTGGGCTTCTTTGTCGGTTGCGTGTAGACTGGCCCTGGCTCCGGGGCCGGAGCAGCCCTGCTCGTCAGGCGCGGCTGTCTTGGTCTCTGAACTCTCCAGGGACCCGGGGAGGCCCTCCCGGTCCGGCTGACTGGAGCCCCCGCGTTCGTCTGCCTTGTGGCACCTGAACTGCTCGGTTCACAGCCCCTTAACGCGCGTGCCCTGCTCGGCCCGCGGCCTCCCGCGTGTGCCTGTGCGGTTTAGTCCTGAGCCGACTGGTCCTCTCGGGCTTCCCTCCCCTTGGTGCCCTTCCTCCCAGACTGCACACCCCGGCAGCCCTGTGCCTGTCTGTCCCCTCCGCCTGGCTCCACCTCTCTGCCCCGTCGAGTGCTTCCAGACCAAAAGCCGGCGGTCTTGAGGCTCGTTGTTCAGTCGCTCAGTCGTGGCCAGCTCTGCAGCCCCGTGGACCACAGCGCGCCAGACGGCTCTGTGCTCCGCTGTCTCCCAGAGCTTGCCTAAACTCATGTCCCTCGAGTCGGTGATGCCATCCAACCATCTCATCCTCTGTCATCCCCTTCTTCCGCCTTCAATCCTGCTCAGCATCAGGGTCTTTTCCAATGAGTCAGCTCTTCGCGTCAGGTGGCCAAAGTGTTGGTGCTTCAGCTTCAACATCAGTCTTTCCACGGAATATTCAGGGTTGATTTCCTTTAGGATTGACTGGTTTGATCTCCTTGCAAAACAAGGGATTCTCAAGAGTCTCCTGCAGCGCCACCGTTGGAAAGCATCCATTCTTCGGAGCTCAGTCAGCTGAGGCTTACCCAGTCAGTTTGCCTTCCACAGGGTTACACTGAGCCTCCTGATGTTCAGTGTCTACAAACAGTCGTTTCAAACATGTTCTCCATTTTATAGTTACTCAGTATTTTCACTGTCTTTCATACCATATTAATTTCCACAAACCTCACAACTGATCTGAATTCACCAGGCCAGATAAGAGGCTATCGTGAAGGGCTGGCAATGAAGGATTCGTTGTTGTAATTAGGGTCCATTGGGCATTCTGTCCCCAAATAAGACTTCGAGTACACCCTGAATTCTTGTTGTATGAAATATTAGATTTTTATAGGAAATATTTGTGGGGCCTAATTTTTACTTTGCAGAAGCCTTCATTTTATAAATAGGACTAACTGCAGGTAAACAGTGTTCTTCCTTAGCCTGTTTAAGAGACTGGAAGATGGCCACCGTAAGCAGAGCTAGCTGATGGTCAGCAGAGCCTCCGAGCCGCAAGTCCCGGCAGTTGCTTCCAGGTGGAGCCGCCAGTCAGAGGTGGAGCAGTGCACCACTGAAGTGTCGGCGTGTCCAGCACCCGGGACGCAGCAGCCAGGTGAGGGCCACTGAGGGCTGTTGTATGAAGCCCTGGTCCAAGTTGGGGCTCGGTTACCCCAAAGGATCTTCAGTGTCTGGGGCCAAAAACACCAGGCAGGGTGTGAGCCAGAGAGTCCAGCGTGTGTCTAGAAGGTTCTAGGAGTTTAGATGGGGTGGACAGGTAGGTCAACAACCAGTGTCTCACAAAGAGCTAGAGCCGTACTTCTCCATGTGTGGAGAGCCTGTTCAGACGCAAGCTCTGCCTGAGGAGGTCCAAGGTGAGGCCTGAAATGCTGCCGGTCCAACCAGCTCCAGATGGTGCTGACGCTGAGGGCCACAGACAACCCTCTGGCTGATGAGGACCTTGTGAGCCAGAGCAGCTCCTTCTGGGGAGTCAGCTGTTGCTTGTGGCCCAGGGGAGACCTCAGTGCTAGACTAGTAGATGGAGAGAAGAGGATCTGACTTAGATAAACATTGCTTACCTGTACCATTTCACCCTGATGCTTCCTATACCTGTTGGGGCTGGCAGTTATACCTGAGGGACGCCAGGCTCCAGCAGACCAGAAATCTCAGCCGTGACCCCAGGAGAACTCCCCGGAGAGCCACAAGGAGCCACACACTTGCTCTTCCTTGTCCAGAAGCTCAAAGGCCAGCAGGATGGCAATAATCTTTAATTTGAAAAAAAAAAAAAAAAGGAAGGGCTTTCCTAGTGGCTCAGTGGTAAAGAATCCCGCCTGCCAATGCAGGAGACGTGGGCTCGATCCCAGATCCGGGATGATCCCACATGTTGCGTGGTTCCTGAACGCCTGTACTACAGCTATTGAGCCTGTTCTCTGGAGCTCATGTTACAAGTGTTAGTCACTCAGTCGTGTCCAACTCCGCGACCCCATGGACTGTAGCCCGCCAGGCTCCTCTGTCTGTGGGATTCTCCAGGCAAGAATACTGGAGTGGGTTGCCATTTCCTTCTCCAGGGGATCTTGCCGACCCAGGAATCAAACCCAGGTCTCCTGCGCTGCAGGCAGATTCTTTATAGTGTGAGCCCAGGAGCTGGAATTACTAAAGCCGGCACATCCTAGAACCTGTGCTCCCCAGCAAAAGCCCCCGCAGTGCGAAGCCCCCCACCCCAAACCAGCACATAGGCCCCACTCTCTGCAACTGGAGAAGCTCACGAAGCAACAAAAGCCCGGCACAGCCAGAAATAAACGGTTGGGTTTTTTAAGTTAGCAAGAAAACAACCCTCAGACTCTCTTATCTTTTGCCATAAACATTTTTCTTGAGTATGATCTCGTGTGCCTGGAGCACAGACTGTCTGAAGCTGGATGCTGCAGGCTCCGTCAGGACAGAATGCGGCCCTTTCTCACGTCTAACGGGTACTCGTATTTGGGGAGTCTGTGCACCTGCTCCCCTGTATACACATGGGGTGTGCGCATGGCAGGGGGGCTCTCCACGTGTAGGGGACACATGTCACACCTTCCACGCACGCTTGGATTTAGACACGGATGCAGAGCACACGTAAGGTGGTGTTGGCTCTATTTCACCAGCGACCATATAGACTGGGTTTTGTTTCCCCGTCAAGTTTAGGAAATTAGCAATCACATTTTAACCCTGGCTTCTTAGATAACGCGTGGAATAGTCCATTTCTGATTAATAGGACTTAAGACGTCAGTAAGTTCTGGACTTTGGGTTTAACTACTAAGCCCATACACGGAGGGTGATGAAGAAAGCTCCGTTTAACTGAGCATCTGCTCTGCTCCAGGCAGGCTCTTTAGAAATGTGTTTAGTCATCACTAAAGCTCTGCCAGCTGTGGGCATTACGATTCCTATTTTATAGATGAAGCTGCTTATAGATTATTTATGGGTTCCTATTTATAGAGGAACTGAGATGGGGTAGTTGGAGGAACGGGGTGGGTGTTGGTTCTGGTGTGTTTTGCGAAACGTGGGTCCCACAAAGGCGCTTACCCGCTGGTGTCCAGAGTCGAGAGGAGCTGGGCTCCCAGGCTCTCGTGGCGTCTCCTTCTGCTTCTGGACAGAGGCCCCGTTTCTTCCCAGCCCCTTCCCTCTGCCGGGAGACAGAACCAGGGCTCTGACGGGGCCAGCATGCCCGGGAGCTTCCCCCAACCCAAGGAGGGGCATCCCAGCCAGAGCCGTGTCCAGGCCTCTGCCCGAGAGAGTGCCTGGCCCCCGTCCCGGCCTTTCCGGCCGAGGTGTCCTCTCTGCTCCGACCCCGCACGGATGAGGGAGGAGGCAAGAGGGAGCAGGAGCTGGTTCTGTTGTCCACGGGCTGCTCTCTTCCCCTTTCTGCTTCCACGGCAACTTCATTAGCAGCAAACTGCTAATTGAACTTCATATTTATGATCAGAAAATAAAATCATTGGACTTTTTGAAGTAGGATTTTATGAGTCTTGACTCTGACAACTGAGTCAGCAGTGAAGGGCCTGTGCTGTGGAGAGTTGTGGTTTCAAGGCAGATAAATAAGCAGATGGCATGGAGGAGGCCCACCCCAAGTCCTTGGGTGGAACCGGACCTCGGCGGGTCGGCCGGCGGGACAGACGGGACTCTGGGCCGGGGTTCCTACACGGAAGCCGCCAGTCACCCCCCTCCCCCGGCTGCGGGCTGGGTTTTGTCTCCGGGGTCACTGAGCGCCCGTGGGGCTGTTCCCGTCGCAGAACCAGCGGTTTTTGCTCTGTCTCCTCCTCGATGTACTGGAACAGTCCTCGCTGCAGGCTTAGACGCACGCCTCCCGGGGCGTGTGCGCAGGAGGCTCTCGACGCCGCTTCCTCTCATGTGATGGATGCTGCTCCACGGAGAGCTCCCAAGGCTCCCTTCCCCCGCGGCCTCGAGCAGCCGCTCCTCCCAGGAGAGTTCAGCTCCTCGGCTCCTGGGATGTTGGCTTCATCCCTCTTGTGGACCCTTGACAAGGCCCGTGGGGAGAAAAAAAAAACTTCTGCGATCTGTGTTTGGTCTCTCCGACAGGGCGTGTTTCAGAATTCAGAAGGGACTTGAGGGCTTCCCACCCTGGAACGTGGGCGGACATCCTTGCGCTGAAACGCCCCCACGACGGGGCAGCTTCAGGCAGCGTTGTCCTTGCCGCTTGTTGCCTGAAACTGGGAGCATCCGCTTCTCTGAGGGGAGGGAAGGGCGGGGGGTGATGAGAGGTCAGTATGCAGGGGGCAGAAGACCATGGTCAGCCCCTGCTCGCCCCCACCCCTGTGGGGGCTCCTGGGCCCAGCGTTCAACACCTTCTCCTGCAACAGAGCCTCTTCTGCAACACGGAGGGCCGTGGGCCCTGGTCTCCGGGATGCCTGCTGAGAAGGGCGGGAGGAAACTCAGAAGGAGGGCCCAGCAGGGTCCGGATTCAGTGAGTGCCTCGGCTCACCGCCGCCTCTGTGCTCCCTCGACGGTGCGTGGCCGCGCCCGTGGCTGAAATGGCACCCAGGCCCCCTGCCAGCCCCGAAACCCCATTACGGTGTGCTCTGACCGTGAAGATTGCATCTTCACGCTGCACTTCCCTGCCATCGATTGGCTTGGGGAGTCGTCCCTCCGCTGACAGCGTCGTGGTGATGCTCACGGCGCAGCAGGCCCCCCCCCCCGACCCTGTGGGAGGCACACGGAGCCCCCTGACCCCACGAGGAACCAAACCGCCAGCACGGCCCAGCGCTTCTCAGAGCTGCGGGCTGAACCCATGGCGGGAGGTACAGCCTTCCGGTGAGATGGGGGTTAGACAGGGTCCTGGGTGGGGGCCTCGTGATGGGCTTAGTGGTCTTGGAGGAAGCAGAGACAGCAGAGCCCCCAGCCCCCACGAGCTTACACCGAGGAACCGTGAGGACAGAGCGAGAGGGCGGTGCCTGTGAAGCAGGGGAGGCCCGCACCAGACACCCAGCCACCAGCACCCTGATCGCGGCGTCCAGCGTCCAGAGCTGGGGGCATCGACGCTGGTTGGTTGAGCCGCCTGGACAGTGGTATTTCGGCACTCAGCCTCTAAGCGGACCGAGACCCCACGTGATCTCAGGCAAAGCCTGCGGCTTCTCTGATCCTCGGTTTCCTGGAAGAACAGCGTCAGGACAGCCAGGAAGCGGTGCGGGGAAGCAGGGCTTCCCTCCGCGTGCTCCTGCAGGAGGGCCAGGAACAGGGGGGAATGAGCACCCAGCATCTCCAGGAAAGCCCAGACGGGAGGGCCTGCTTCCTCCTCCTCAGTTCAAGCAGCAGTTAGGGCATCGGCGCCTGGCACGTGCGTGGACGCCCGCAGACCACACAGCTCCCAGGCCCCAGCCCCCACCAGCTGGCCTCCCAGCATCCAAGTGTCTCCGCGCCCGCGTGTTCCCCTGCGAGCTCAGCACGGTCGCTGTCCCCACGTACAGAGGAGGCACAGGACTCGGGAAAGAGGCCAGAAGGCCCCCGTCTGCCCTGCAGACTCACCCCCACTGGTGTGCCCAGAGGCTGACCCCGAGAAGCCCGTCCATGGCTCCCTGACCTTTGGCCTCTCCCGTCTGACCAGTGGGAGAACACAGGGAGGGCAAAGGTCAGGCGATTTGTCCTCTGGCCCCTCCCTGGGGGCCGCCTTGGGGTTTGCAGAACCCACTACTCCCACGCACCTGCCCCTTCAGGCCCGTGGGAACTGTGGTGGTGCAGCCCAAGAGACTGCCCTCTTCCCGGTCAGTCTGCCACTGACCTCCACAGCTTTGCAGATTATCTGTTAACCACACTCTGCCCAGACCCAGCTTTACCACATCCATGTCCTGCTGGCCCCTGACCTGCCCAGGGTCACCCAGCTGGTCAGTGGTGGCCACAGCATCCTGCCTGTAGCCACTGTGGGGGTCCTGCCTGGAGGTGCCTAGCAGGGAGGAGATACATGAGTTGAGGGCAATCAGGGAGAGCTTCCTGTAGGAGGAGGCATTGATGAGGGAGGGCGTTGAGGTCGGATAGGAGTTTGACTGGGAGACACGCTTTGAGATGCTTCCGGGCGTGTTTGTGTCCTGAGGCTGCCATAACAGATTTCCACAGTCGGGATGGCTTCAAACGAAAGAAACGTTCTTACTCAATCGTAGAGGCCAGGAGTGTGAAATCAAGGCAGGGCCGTGCTCCCTCTAGGGAGGACCCTTCTTTCCTTGGAGTTTCTGGCAGCTCCAGGTGTTCGTGGCTCGTGGCCTCATCGCTCTATCTCTGCATCCCACCGTCACGTGGCCGTCTTCCCTCTGTGTCTCTGTGTGCGTGCGTTGTCCCTAATCCACACAGACCTCGTCTTCATTTAGCTACATCTGCAAAGATCCTGTTTCCTAAAAGGCCACATTTTGAGCTTCCAGGCAGACATGGCTTTGGGGTCACTATTCAGCCCAGTCCACCTGGGAGACGTAGAAGAATGAATGGTCCCGGTAGAGGGAGACCGGGAGGGGTGTGAGGTGGGAGGAGTGGGCTGTGCAGAGCGAGAGAACCGGCTCTTTACTCAGCCAGTCGGGAGTAAATCGAAGGGCCGGCGCTGGCGGGGGTTGGGGGCCGGGTGACGGGGCCGCTCTGGGAAACAGAGTGGGGTCTCCTTGCAGAGTTCAGCATCACCCACCCCATGACCTGCAGTCTTTACTCAAAAAATGTGCCAACACACACCCTCGCGAAGGTTTGTACAAGAACGCCCCTGGGGCCGAGCTGGGCCACAGCCCAGATGTCCGGCAGCAGGTGAACGCATAAACCATGGCCCACACGTCAGTGGACATGGAGGGACAAGCCAGACCCTGGAGAGCCGGCCAGGCTGCTGTATTTTCCTGAGGTCCAGAAAAAAGGCGAGACCGGGCGCACAGCTGCGCTCACCTCTGGGGTGGGGGTGGGGAGTAGCACGGAAAGGGCCATGAGTGCCCTCACTCGGGCGGCCGCTGGGCCCTGCTTCTTGGTCGGGCTCTCGGTGACCGAGTGCTTTGTTTGCAGACCGTTCGTTTAAGACGCGCGCAGCTGACTAGTCATCCTGGTTGTGTAGGCAAGGAAAGGGAGCAGAAAGTCTGGCAGAGAGGAGCCGGGCTGGGCTGGAGGCCTGGGCTCTGTGTGGCGTGGGGCTAAGGAGCCTGGCTTGAGAAGCTCCTGTCTGGTGGCATCCCAGCTTCCAGGAAAGCGGCAGGCCGCTTTCGTGTCCTCCTAGGCCTGCAGGCCGGGCCGTCACGTGTCCCCTCGGTCTCGCTCACAGTCTTCCTGAGAGTCTGCTGACCCATCCACTTCTAGGGCCTCCCAAGGGGGTTGGGTGGTCCCCAGCCCCGCTGCAGCCCTCAGAGGACAGTCCAGTGGCACTGGGCAGAGAGGGGTGGGCACCATGGTCAGAGGAGCTGAGTCAGCGTCCAAGGAGGGTGTTGGAAGGAGAAGAGAGTGTGGTGGAGCACTTAGCTCTGGACAGCCCCGCATGGGGCCCCCCGGAAGCATTGTCCATCCGAGAAGGTTCTGGGCCCCACGCTTCCCATCAGCCGGCCTCCCTCCTCTACGCAGCTGACAGTCAGGACCGTGGCCTCCTGGGCGAGGTCCGCACAGCTTCAGGGGCCCCAGGAAGGATGGGCTGAGCTGCTGCCCCTTCCCCTCCCCTCCAGCCCCCCATCCCCGCTGCCCCCGCCCATGGCAGACACAGCCCTCCTGCCCCGCAGCACCCCGCCCACCCCAGGAGCCTCAGGCTCCTCCTCTCCCAGCCTCCCCCTCTGCAGAAAGTCACCCACAGCCGCTGCTCAGAACAAAAATAAAAAGGGAAGTATGGCAGCCCCCCAGCCCCCACCTCTGCCCCTGCTAAAAATAGAGGCAGCCTCTGAGGGGGGTGTTGAGTGCGGGCTTCCGGGGGGGGGGGTGCAGTGCTCTCTGCAGCCTCAGCATTTCCTGGGGGCCTGGCAGTCACTGCGCTGGAGGAGAGGGGGTTGGAGAGGACCATGGAGAGACACTCCCGCCGCCCCGCCGGCCACACCTGGGGATGAGCTGGTTTGCAAACCTGTGAGTATATTTCCAACTGGCCAGTCCTCTTACTCCCATGGGTGTGCGCCCAGCTCATGAGCCCACATCCTCGGTCAGGGAGCACCCTTCGGAGCAGGCAGGGGCCGCTGTGGAGCCCCTAACCCCCTCACCGATCCGTCCAAACCATGAGCTCGCACGGCTTCATCTTAATTTCCTAAACAACACAGGAGACTCGGCAGCGGGTGCCTGGCTGCTGTTTTAGGCTGTAGCTTTGCACAGAGCGTGGACCAGAGCCCAGGGAAGGCTTTCAATAAATGCCTGATGATCGATTTGGACCAGAACGCTCTCGTTTTTACGTGCTGGTGTTTGGTTGTTGTGTTTTTTTTTTTCACTTTCTTTTTTATTTTCTATTTTACTTTATTTTACTTTACAATACTGTATTGGTTTTGCCATACATCAACGTGAATCCGCCACGGGTGTACGTGAGTTCCCAATCCTGAACCCCCCTCCCACCTCCCTCCCCATACCATCTCTCTGCGTCATCGAGGGAGTACTGTGCGGAGGGCTGAGGCATGGGAGTGGGCGCCCAGCGTGTGCTCCTGTTGAAGGAGGGAGATGCCTGCAGCCCAGCTGGTGGAGAGGAAGTGTGCAAAAATCTGTCCCCAGAAGCTGGGGCCTCGCCTTTATCTGCTGTGGCTCACAGCCCCACCGCCTCGCCCTCCCTGGGGTTCCCGCCCTCCCCGGGGAGCACCTTTCAATCAGTTCCTCCGAGGTGTGTGAAGATTCCGTGTGCAGAGAAGCTAGCCTGTTGGTAAACGTTGGCCAACCGCTCACCAGGGTCCAGCTCCTGCCCGCAAGCAAAATGGAGTGAGGGGGAGACTGCAGAGCTGAGCTGGCGGGACCCAGAACCGGGGGAGGAAGAGCGTGATGTGCGGTGAATGGCGTCCAGGGGAGTCGGAGGACGGGGCCCCGGGGGGTGTCGCCCTCCCGGAACTTCCCGGACGCATCTCAGAAGCTTCCCCATTTCCTCGTGCAGAGCTTCAGGAATCCACTGAGTCCTGGGCGAGTAGAAGAGAGCTTTGCAGCAGCCCCTGGGGGTCTTTGGCTTATTAGAGATTGGAATCTATTTTGGGGGGGGGTCACACTGGTTTGAGGGAGTCAGCTGGATCATGGAGGCGTCCTTTCAAATGAGAAAGAAGGATGTGTCCGCCACACAGCAGATGCCGTCCTGAGATGCTGAAGTGTCACCGCCTGTCGGATGAAACCCAGCTGGCTTGCAAGGCTGGGCTCATTCAGTAGTCACAGAGGCAGCAGTGCTCTGCTGATGACCTGTCCCACCAGTGGCCCGGTGGTTAAGCATCCACCTGCCAGTGCCGGGAACACAGGTTCGATCCCTGGTCCAGGAAGTTCCACATCTGCAGGGCAGCCGAGCCCATGAGCCACGGCCGCTGAAGCCCACACACCCTAGGGGCCCGTGCTTTCCAGCAGGGGAAGCCTCCGCAGTGGGAAGCCCGAACTCCGCAACTGCAGAGTAGCCCCCGCCTGCTGCAGCTAGAGAAAGCCCATGCACGCAACCAAACCCAGCCAAAACCCGGCCACAAATAGGCGTTCGTGTGCGTGCGTGCTGAGTCTCCTCAGTGGTGTCCAGCTCTTTGCGACCTTTTGGACTGTAGCCTGCAAGGCTCTTCTGTCCATGGGATTCTCTAGGCAAGAATGCTGGAGTGGGTTGCTATGCCCTCTTCCAGGGGACCTTCTCAACCCAGGGATCGAACCCATCTCTCTCACATTTCCTGCATTGGTGGGCAGGTTATTTACCACTAGTGCTGCCTGGGAAGCCCCAGCAAATAAATTAATTTAACACAAAACCTTGTCTCTCAAGTCCATACCCATGCACAGTGTCTGGGTGCAGATTTGATGGCTGCCTTAATTATTGTTGATTATCTCATGTGGCACAGGCCAAGAAAAAGAATCTCTCTGGCTTGCACTTGATTCATAAGCTTTCACTTCCACGGTGAGAAGCTGGAGATGATCTGTGAACGTTGATTCCCAAACTCCCATCACTGTTTCTTTCAAACACTCGGTCAAGTTATTTCCAGCACGACCGTGTGGGAAGGATGAAACGTCAAAAAAAAAAAAAAAAAAAACACACAGGCTCATATTTGCCGGTGAGAAAGTGAAAAAGAAACGCCCTCCAGTCTCCAGCCCTGCCAACTTCAATCAGAGACACCTTGACACGGCAGTCCCTTGAGAGGCAGGCTTCAGCTCCTGGGGAGGAAAGTCCGCGCGTTTGGAGGTATTTTGCAACCTTGTCTTCCCGACTCCCCTGACGTGGAAAATGTGAGTCTTCAGCGTTTGTGTGTTTCGAGCTGGCGGGTAGCTTTAAAACAGGTGAGCCTGATTACAGGCAGTCGCTCAGGTTCGGGTGCCAGGTGCCCACGGTCTCAGGAGGTTTCAGAGCAGGCGTGTGATGACCAGGAGGCCGAGTCGGGAGCCAGGCGTGCTTCCCGGCCAGGCTGGCGTGCCCCACAGCCCTCCCCGCGGCCCGGTGCCCCTGCCACCCACTCTCCTCCCTTGACGGCTGTCTTGCTTCGTTTCTCCGTCCTGTTCTCACCCCGCACCTGCGGCTACTAAATAAAACTCCAAGTTCCTGTTCCCTTTTCTCTGTCCCCATCTCTTCTTCATGCCCTCACCCGCCTCCCTCTGCCTCTTTCTCCGTTTCCTGGACACAGAGGTTCTCATCGTCTGCTCCTCCGATCCCCAGGCTTCCAGAGCCTAAGGTTTGAAACGCCAGGGGAGTAGAGCACGTGGCTGTCTGGCACCCCTGCCCTCCCAGGTGTCCCCCCACCCCCGCCTCGGCTTCCTTATCTCTTCATCAGAATTGGTGATGCCTTCGGCAGGGCTGTTAATGGGTTCCGGTTAATCTTGGCTGTCGACCTGGTACCTCGCGAGTGCTCGAGAAATCGTCGCTGTTTTCACTGGTTTGCTTTGATTCGAGGTGACGTGGGTACCATGATGGCCACCGCCACTCCTGTCTAGCTCCAAACCATTCTCGTCACTCCCAGGTAAAGCCCCGTGCCCATCAGTGGCCACCCCTCCTGCCCCCCGCCCCAGGCCCTGGCCGCCGCCAACCTGCTTGCTGTCTGTGTGGATCGCCCTGTTCTGCACTTCTTGTACCGACTGCCTGACCCAGCATGTGGCCTTCGGAGTGTGGTTTCTTTGCTCAGTTCGATGCGTCCCATGATTTTGTCCGTGTAAGGATCGGTCCTTTGTTCCTTTTTACAGCTGAATAGTATTCCACTGTGTGTGTAAGATGTCTGCCTTTGAAGGGTCACTGGTGGGGGGGGTTCGAGGCTGCCAGGACTGGAGAAGGAAGTGGGAGGCACGGGAACGTGGCCCGTGGCCCTGCCCACCCCCAGGGCAGTTCTGTCCCATGGCCGTGACAACTCCGTGCCGCCCCTTTGAGGGCCAGGTGGGAGAAGTCTGCCGTTTGCTCCTGATGTTCTAGCAATCAGTGACAGCCAGCCTTGATGATCCAAAGGGAAAGGAAGCTGGAATAACAGAAAGCTAATTGAAATGAGGCGGCAGGGAGGGGGGAGGCAGGGAGGGGGGCCCCGTCCCATGAGAGAGCTGTTTATTTGGGGGTTCACTCGGAGTCGAGAGACCCTTTCTAAGCATCTCTCCCTCTCGAAAGCCTGACGCTTGATGGAACGCACAAGCCTATTTCACTCCCAACGTGGTGGAGGCTCCATGCACGCGTTGCAACTAACTTACTTACACGCCATCTCTTCAGCAGAACATCTCGGGATAGAAAATCTGGTTCGAATTTCACTTCCTTCGCATGGAAGCACCATTGTTGTAATAATGGTGGCGACTAGCGTGCTGTATTCTTCTAAAAATGTCTCCAGTAAATAGGGTTGCTGCCGCGAGACCCGGGGAGGAAGGGGAACTTGGACAGATCCAGCGTGTGGAGCCACCCCAGGCTGGGTCGTTGGTCCCAGAAGGATTAGGAGATGGTGGTGGTTGCTGTTCGTGCCTTCAGTCCTGTTCAGACGCGCTGAAGAGTGAGGCGTGTCTTTTGTTTTTCCTGCACAGTTAAAAACTAAAACTCACCGCTGTGTCCTGCAGTTTTCCAGCGCTAGTACCTTGAAAATTCCTTTCCCGCCGGGAGGCAGGACCTTGGTCTGGAGTGGGTCTGGAGTCGTCTAAATTACATACCGATCCACCACTCGGGACTCACGGAGGAGAGTCCCCAGCTCTGCGCCCGACGGCGGTCTCTTCTTAGCCCTGCCTGCTCCACCCTCGCTGTTCACTGTGGGTTTTGTTACTGAGTCATTCTGCGCCCTCCTGGGATCTGGGCGCCGCCTCCAGCCCACTGGGTGTCAGGAACCCGCTGCGGCTCAGCATGGGTCACGCAGCTGGTCCAGCAGTGTGCCTTCTGAAGATCAGCCCAGGGGAGGTCTCCGTAAACCTCCTGTTCTCCGCCACGCTGAGAACGTGACATGTTAGGCTGACCCCCACCCCAAATGCCGGCTCCTGGCAGGTTGTCCATTTTCAAGGTGTTAGGATTCCGCCACCGGAACCCCCGCGCCCCAGTGGCTAACTTGTGTTTTGCTTATGTTTGTTCTTGGTGTTTATTTATTGAGGGTGGTGGGGCCTGCGAACTCTTAGTTGTGGCCTGTGGGATCTAGTTCCCTGACCAGGGATCGAACCCAGGCGCCCTGCATTGGGAACGTGGAGTCTTAGCCACTGGACCACCAGGGAAGTCCCTGCCCCAGTGGCTGGAATGGGGCGTCCTTGAAAATGCAGCGTGTCCTTCAGACTCCGGGAGGGCCCCAGGGAAGCAGCCCATTGCAAAAAAGCGGGGATTGCCGTCACGCTGATGTGGTGAGTTGGGGGGAGTGGAGGCAGCCGAAGGGTTCTCAGGGCAGGATGGGGGACCCGTGGCTTTTCTGCGTTTTCATGGTTTGTAACAAGACAGCTCTGACCCCAAAGTCAGAAGCTGGAGGGAGGTATATTCTAGACTTCCAGTCCACGGCTGACTGAGACTGGAAGATAGGTTGGCGCTTAGATCTGAAATGCAGGCCCAGTGAAGCCCAGTGAGCTCGTCAGCCGGCTGGCACGTGCAAAGCTGCCCACCCCCGCGAGGGAAAGGGCTTTTCCGCTGAAAGGAGGAAAGGATAACCAGAGAGCCAGCGCTTATCCGTCGGAAATCGACCACTCGGCTAATATGAAACGCCTATTTGTGAAAGAGCCCTGCTAGCCCTCGGGGGCGCACAAGGAAGCCGGAGATGGCCCTGCCCAGAGGGTTGTAAGCAGCGTGGCACACCGGAACTCACACCACTGGGCGCGAGCAAATCAGAAACCCAGAGGGAAGGGCTGAGGACAGGTCTTTAAAGTTTCCTCTAAAATCTGTCTGGTGTGGAGGTCATTATTCAGGACGCCAGGGTAGAGGTGGCTCTCCACTTGGAGTCTGCCGAGGACTTCCGAAGGTGAGGACTAATGAGATTAAGTGCCTCGTATGTGGGACTTCCCTGGCGGTCCACTGGTTAAGACTGCACTTCAGATGCAGGGGGTGCAGGTTCGATCCCCGGCCCGGGAGCTGAGATCCCGCGTGCTGCCCGGGGAAGCTAATGATGACGATGGGGATGCCTTCTGTGTGCGCTGCAGCCACCCTAAGACGCAGCTGCTGCGGCCGATTCCGTCGTTGCCGTTTAGCGGCTCGGTCGTGTCCGACTCTTTGTGACCCCGAGGACTGCAGCCCGCCAGGCTCCTCTGTCCGTGGGACTTCCCAGGCAAGAGCACTGGAGCGGGCTGCCGTTCCCTTCTCCGGGGGGTCGTCCTGACCCAGGGATGGAACCTGCACCTCCCGCATTGGCAGGCGGGTTCTTTCCCACTGAGCCGCCTGGGAAGCCCTGTGTCCAGGGTTTCAGAACAGTAAATGGGGGCTCAGATTCGTTAAGCAACATGCCTGAGGCCGCACAGTGGAAAGTGGCAGAATCCAGGACCATATCCTCTCCTCTGGAATAGCACTCCCCAAACTTTCTGGCTCCAGGGACTGGATTTGCGGAAGACAGTTTTTCCATAGACCCGGGAGGGGAGGGTGATCCAAGCACGTCACATTTATTGTGTGTTTTCCTCTTTGTTGTTGTTATATCGGCTCCACCTCAGCTCATCAGGCGTTATTAGGTCTCGGAGTTGGGGGCCTTGCTTTAGAACATAGGGAAGCAGAAGTTGCTGGTTTTGTCTCTGGGTGCTAGGATTACTTGGCTTGACTCTCCTTATGTTTGATTCAAGTAGAATTCCTGCAAGCCTTCGCCCCACAGCCCCCATCTTTGAGAGGAGGAGGTCCATGGCACTTCCTACCCTCAAGCACGATGTATTTTCAGCTCTGGAGGGCAGGAGCCACCTCTTTGTTGGGGGCCTGCCCATGGAACCCCGGCCCCCCAGCTCCCTGCACCGAGAATGGAAGGAGTCACTGTCTCCCAGCCCTCAAACCTCCTCCCACTTTGCTTTCCTCTGCTGCCCGGAAATCTGCCCAGGGGACTGAGGTCTGAGAAAGTACAGTTCTGACCTCAAGCCTTGCACACCTCGAGGTGTTCACGGAAGTCTGAGGTCTACATGAAAGCCTGGCCTCCTGCTTCCTGCACCAGCATTTTTGACCAGCCCCGGAGGCCTTTCTAGAAAGAGCCGCTGGGAGCCCAGTGCAGCTGGGGAAAACCAGAGTCTCGAGCCTCCCGCCGGCCCCCCTGCCGCGGCCGGGCTGTCCTCCCTGATTTCAGCGGTGGGTGCTCTCCCTGGGTGATGATGGGGGATTTAAGAGAGCTGGAGGCAAAAACACCCCACCACCACTCCCGACACCACCGCCCTCCGTCCGTACAGGAAAACCTGATGTATGTTTTCTGGATACTAACCTGGTTGATTGAAGCCATTGGCAGGCTTATTTTCAAACACATGGAAATGTGTTTAGGGGTGTTACTGCCTTTACCTGTCCCCCATGACATTTCAAGAAATAACCGGCCCCACAACCAGAAATGCATTTTAAATTGATCGCTGCATCGATCCTAAGTAGGTGTTCAGGGTGTCTGACAAACACAGCAGGGAGAGAGACCTGTGCTCGCTCTGCGTGCAGCCCGCCCGCCCAAGGCCTCAGAGGACGTGGCTCTGGGCCCTGGAGATAACTCGGTCTGAGCAGCTCCGGCAACCTGCAGTCCCCCGCCCCGTGCCTGGCTGGCATGCCTTCTCGGAGCTGAAGCTCGGCTCTGTGATGAGGGCCGGGCGGCCACGGTCCAGGCCCTTCCTCCTCCTCCCCCTCCTTCAGCAGCTTCTGCTCCCATCTTTCTCTCACCCCTCCTTCCGACAAATCTGCAAGGTTTCCTTGCCTTCGTTCCTTCAAGTTTCTTTCTCCGCCTCCTTTGCTGTGCTCTGCTGCTGCTAAGTCATGCACGTCCCTAAATGTGTCACTCGTGTCTTATCCTCACTTGCCCTTCTCTTCTTTTCTCCTGAGCCTTCTCAGAGTCTCTTTTCTTGCTCTTCTGTCGTCCAAGGCTCTTAATGCTGTTGAGTCCACTAGATGGCTGGCTGAGTGATGGGCTCCACAGGTCGACGCTGACGTATTCTCGTCACCAAACTCTGCAGACCTTACCCTGCCCCCCGCTCCCTGCTGCGGGCATCCAGAGGCCTCGGGCCCCGCCTGGCCTCCTCTTGTCACCTTGTTCCGGGCTCCTGTGGGATTCCCGTGCAGCCAGGCGAGGCGAGCAGAAGAGAAAGGGGAAGATTCACGCCGCACGCCTGCACGTGGCTCCCACAGAACCTTCCGATTCTCATCCTGGCTGCTCTCCAGGCGGGGCTCTTGCTTGACGATGCTGGTGACCTTTCCGGCGAAAGGCAAGGACCCAGTGTTTTCGCTTAGAAGGTTCTCGGGGCCTCTGGGCTCATTCCGCACTCATCCGCCCACCCGGGAGACTCGTGGCAGCAGGCCTCCGCGGGCCAGAGCTCGCGTGGAGGACTGGGCCTGCCCCGGGTCCAGTTCTGTCCCTTCCAGAAGGCCTCCCCGAGACCCCGGGCCGGACAGGAGCTCGTGGTTTCCCCCCACCTCTCCTGTGCTAGAATTTAGCTTAGATGGTGCTCGGGGTCTCACAGAGGGCTCCAGAATTGGAACCAGCCAGTGGTTCCCGTGACTTGACAGCCCCCTGTGGCCGAGGCGGGCTTGCTGACCAGGCCCGGAAGGCGCCCGCAGGAGGGAACACGGTTCCGTCACCATCAGGGCCGCCCCTGAGCAAGGCCGCGCCTCCCAGGAGTGAGAGAGGGCCCGACTGCATGCTGCCGTTAGGGTTTGGCAGAGGGGTGTCCAGCTGCGGCTCACGGAGACCCTCGGAGCTCTGACTGTACTGTGTGTGCAAAGCTCTGGAATCCAGACGGGGCGAATGCTCCTAAAGAGCCAACGTGATGAATTGATCCACATTTCAGAACTATTTAAATCTGTCATTCCTAACTGCGCTTTTCACTAAAGCTTCTCTGCAGCGGTGGGAGAAAAATGAGAGCGGGCGGGCGGCGAGGGCAAAGCGTACCCTCTGGTCATGCAGGAGGTGTGTGCCCTTCCCAAGCGCTCTGCCCTGCTGGCTGCCAGTCAGACGCCACTGCAGAAGTCTGGATGTGAGGCAGGGCCTGCGGGGGGAGGCCGTGCTTGCCGTGTCCTCCTACCACCCCCAAATCCTGGCTACCCACAGACACTCCCTGCTTTCTCCAAAGCTATCAAGCTGAGACCTTCTCGTTCTGTAGAAACCATGAGCCCTTTGCCCGGGCCACCTGGGTCGAGAACCCCGCTGAGCATCCGGTGGAAACAGTGCCGGCGGGCCGGGTGGTGGTGGGCAGGGTCCTGGGCTGTGGGGCAGGACGAGCCTGGGGTGACAGCTGAGAAGTTGGCTATAACTCGAGGTGGGCTGTGTTGCATATGAACTAACGTGGAGTAAAGAGAAGAGATGGACTCCCGCGGATGTGACGGAGCCTGGAGACGTGAGCAGAGATTGGCTGAAAGGTGAGGGCACAACTCAGGACCTGAGGCAGGACCCGAGAGCAGGATAAATCAACCGTCCTGCCTGTGCGCCACAGCAGTGCGGTGTTGCTTACCGCCTCCCAGGCTGTGCTCCCTCTCCTAGGAGGCCTCCCTCCGAGTCACACCGTTTGTTTCCGTCCTCTGCAGGCCTTTGTACATGGGCAGTACTTAGTGCTTATTGATTTCGTGCTTACTCTGGTTTTGTATTTAGGGGAAAAAAAGGAACAGGAGCAAACAGATAAGGAAGTTGCTCAGACTGTAAGACTTAAAAGTGTGTGGCTAGCTGGAAGCTATGTGATTTTCTCAAAAGGCTTGGATCTTGTTTGTTAAATGTATCTGCTAGGATGATTGTTGCCTGCAACAATTGCTCTGCAAGTTTTAACAGAAAATCAGAGTTTTATACGTACTAGAGATTTTATTCTTCTCATGAACAAAGAACTCAAAGGTTAGCGTGGACCCGAAGTCCTTTTAGCACCCTATGCTGCCACGTTTGGGTGTGACCTTCACGCTCACAAGATCGCTGCTCTGCTTCCTTGCATCACACCTGCATTCCAGGGAGGAGGACAGAGACAAACGGAAAGTGCTTCTCACCTGATTCCATCCCCGCTCCAGACCCTTCCTAGACGCGACATCCAGAGACTTCCACGTACAGCTCATTGGCCAGAACCGGGTCACACACCCACAATGCCAGCTGCAGGGGAGGCTAGAAACGCGGTTTTTTAAAGGTGGGCACAGTAATGCTCCAGACAGAACTGGGGCTCTGTTAATAAGAGAGAGAATGGAGAGACTTCCGAGGTGGTACAGTGGCTAAGACTCCATGCTCTCAACGGCAGGGGCCCCGGGTTCGATCCCTGGTCAGGGAACTGGATCCCACGCGCCACAACCAAAACCCAGCACAACCATATGCGCGCGTGTGTGTGTATCTGTGTGTGTGTGTGTCTGTGTGTATATGTGTGTGTGTCTGTATGTGTGTGTGTGTATATATGTGTGTGTCTGTGTCTGTGTGTGTGTGTCTGTGTGTATATGTATGTGTGTCTGTGTATGTGTATGTGTGTATGTGTGAATGTGTGTGACTGTGTGTGTGTATGTGTGTGTGTCTGTCTGTATGTGTGTGTCCGTGTGTATGTGTGTGTGTGTCTGTATGTGTGTCTGTGTATATATGTATGTGTGTCTGTGTGTGTGTATGTGTCTGTGTGTATATGTGTGAATGTGTGTGACTGTGTGTGTATGTGTGTGTCTGTGTGTATATGTGTGTGTCTCTGTGTATGTGTGTGTGTGTTTGTGTGTGTCTGTATGTGTGTCTGTGTGTGTGTGTCTGTGTGTATATATGTATGTGTGTGTGTATGTGTCTGTGTGTCTGTGTGTATATGTATGTGTGTCTGTGTGTATATGTGTGTGTGTGTCTGTGTGTATATGTATGTGTGTCTGTGTATATGTCTGTGTGTCTGTGTCTGTGTGTGTGTATGCATGAATGTGTGTGACTCTGTGTGTGTATGTGTGTGACAGCAGTCGCTCAGTCATGTCTTTGCGACCCCAGGCTTTGTAACCTGCCAGGCTCCTCTGTCCATGGAATTTTTCAGGCAGGAATACTGGAATGGGTTGTCATTTCCTCCTCAGGGGATCTTCCTGACCCAGGGATCGAACTTGCGTCTCCTGTGTCTCCAGCATCGGGTGGATTCTTTACCTGCTAGCCATCAGGGAAGCCTGTATATCACACACACATGTGTCTGAAGGGCTATTTATTATGAAAAAGACAGAGAGAGAATGGATATTGGGTTGGCTGCTGGCAGTGTCTGCCACTCCACTGCAAATTTAAAATGATAATTGCTGCTTTCACAATATGTATCAGCGAAGCTCTCCTGATTGCTGTACACACGTTAATTCATGGGAAGTATTATCATCCCAATATTTCAGTTGAAAGAGCTGAGACAGACAGAGGTTAAAAGTTAACTGGGACGCCAGAGAAGAACCCTGAGGAGGAGTTTCCTAGCCGTGTCTCTCAGTGCCCTTTTTCGCAGGAATGAAAGGACTTGTGGGGCAGGAGACCCAGGAAGGGCTGCTTCTGGCGCCTTTCCATGAAGCTTTGGTTTCAAGGCTGGGAACACAGCAGACAGTGTGGTGTGTCCCCGTGTCTCCAGGCAGGAGGTTATCCTTCTCAATAATCTTTCCCCCCCCGCCTTTTTTTCCCTTTTTCTTTTTGCCAGAAGTCCTTTCAATGCAGTGGAGGTTTCATTGGAATAATTAAACCTTCCATCTCAAGCCTCTCGTTCCAATCATCCAGGCAGATCAATTAACCAGAGGCACATTTATCTAGCTGACTGTTGACCCCTTCTCATTGCAGCGCTTTTGCGCTAGGGTGGCTCACAGAGAGGGAGAG
Organism: Oryx dammah; assembly: GCF_014754425.2. Lineage (NCBI taxonomy): Eukaryota > Metazoa > Chordata > Mammalia > Artiodactyla > Bovidae > Oryx > Oryx dammah. The sequence continues at coordinate 197,182,706 of NW_024070186.1, forward strand.
GCGTCTGTCCCTCTTTCCAGAGGGCTTGACGTTTGATGTGGTAGCAGCCTTGTTTATTTTATTCAGGACGTGATTTGTATTTTTTCACCCAACGGATATATATTGAGCACCTCTGAAGAATCAGGCCTCGTGCTGAATAAGGGAGGTGGGGCTGTGGTGGGGGGTACAAAGGTGAAGCAGACACAGTCCAGTTCACCCCCGTGAACCTGTTTCCTCTTCTGTAAACTGGGGCCAGTAGTAGTAGCTACCTCACAGGGTGGTTGTATTAAATGACATCATCCACGTGCACCATTTTTCTCTAACTTCAGTTCAGTTCAGTCGCTCAGTCGTATCCGACTCTTTGCAACCCCATGAACTGCAAGCACCCTAGGCCTCCCTGTCCATCACTAACTCTCGGAGTCCACCCAAACTCATGTCCATCAGGTTGGTGATGCCATCCAACCATCTCATCCTCTGTCGTCCCCTTCTCCTCCTGCCTTCAATCTTTCCCAGCATCAAAGTCTTTTCCAATGAGTCAGCTCTTCGCATCAGGTGGCCAAAGTATTGGAGTTTCAGCTTCAGCATCAGTCCTTCCAATGAACACCCAGGACTGATCTCCTTTAGGATGGACTGGTTGGATCTCCTTGCAGTCCAAGGGCTCTCAAGAGTCTTCTCCAACACCACAGTTCAAAAGCAGCAATTCTTTGGCGCTCAGCTTGCTTTATAGTCCAACTCTCACATCCATACATGACCACTGGAAAAACCATAGCCTTGACTAAATGGACCTTTGTTGGCAAAGTAATGTCTCTGATTTTTAATATGCTGTCTAGGTTGGTCATAACTTTCCTTCCAAGGAGTAAGCGTCTTTTAATTTCATGGCTGCAGTCACCATCTGCAGTGATTTTGGAGCCCAAAAACATAGAGTCAGCCACTGTTTCCACTGTTTCCCCACCTATTTGCCATGAAGTGATGGGACCAGATGCCATGATCTTAGTTTTCTGAATGTTGAGCTTTAAGCCAACTTTTTCACTCTCCTCTTTCACTTCCATCAAGAGGCTCTTTAGCTCCTCTTCACTTTCTGCCGTAAGGGTGGTGTCATCTGCATATCTGAGGTTATTGATATTTCTCCCGGCAATCTGGATTCCAGCTTGTGCTTCTTCCAGCCCAGCATTTCTCATGATGTACTTTGCAAACATGTAAAGCAGGGTGGCAATACACAGCCTTGACGTACTCCTTTTCCTACTTGGAACCAGTCTGTTGTTCCATGTCTAGTTCTCTAACTTACTTAATTATAATTGGAGGCTAATTGCTTTACAATATTGTCTGGGTCTCTGCCATACATCAGCGAGAATCAGCCACAGGTGTACGTCTGTCCCCTCCCTCTTGCCTCCCTCCCGCCTCCCAGCCCTCCAGGCTGTCACAGAGCACCCAGGCCTGAGCGCGCTGTGCCATATAGCAAGCCCCGCTGGCTGGCTGTTTCACACACAGCATGTCTGTGTCTCCACGCTGCTCTCTCCATTTGCCCCGCCCTCTCCTTCCGTCACTGCGGCCACAAGTCTGTTCACTTGCCTGCATCTCCGTGGCTGCCCTGCAGATACATTCATCACTACCGTCTTCCTAGATTCCATACCATTGTTCATGTCTCTCTTTCTGACTCACTTCACTCTGTATGATAGGTTAGAACTGACTCAGATGCATTCTTTTCATGGCTGAGTAGCATTCCATTGTGTATATATACCACAGCTTCCTTATCCATTCAGCTTTGATGGACATCTAGGCTGCTTCCATGTCTTAGCTATCCGGAGCATTTTTTAAGTTTTGGTTTTTTGTTTGTTTGTTTGTCTTTGATGTGGACCATTTTAAAGTCTTTATTGAATTTATTACAATACTGCTTCTGTTTTTTGTGGGGGCTTTTGGGGTCTTAGCTTCCTGAGCAGGATTTGAACGTGCACCACCTGCATTGAAACGCAAAGTCATAACCACTGGACCCCCTGGGAAGTCCACTCGTGAATTTAGGCAATGTCTGCCTATAGCAACGGCCGTGTGCCTTCTCAGAAGGTATTGGAGGATATGCTCCAGCAAAATGAGGGAGTAGGATGTGGAGCCCAGGAAGCGAGGAGTCTGATTGGTTAGATTGGATGCTATGCTTTGTAAGTGTTAGCTGTGATCGTGGCTGGTTTAATTAAGATCAGATGATGCTCAGTTGGTGAGGGTTGCTTTGGAATCTTAGTGGTATGAGGTCTCACCAGGTTATTTAACTCTGATCCGACTTCCTCATCATAAAATGGGGATAATAAAACTCATCTTAGCAAGCTCCTGCAAAGGTAAAGCCAGGTGGCATCTGTGAAGTGCCCTGCACACACTCGGTGCATCTGATTTATGAAGGGGTGAGCTGTCCGACAAGTTTTACAAAAAGTGAAATATAGTAAGTGTGCAGAGAATGGAGTAACTGATTCTTTATACCTAAATGCCTGACCCATATTTCCAACTGTTGACATAATGTTATTTTTTATTTTTTTTTCAGCCATGATAATACATACGTCAAGCAGAGGTAAAGACTAAAGGAGCAATTGTTGTTCAGTCACTAAGTCGTGTCCAGTTCTTTGTGACCCCTTGGTCCTCGGCCTTCACTCTCTCCCAGAGTTTGCTCAGATTCATGTCCATCGAGTCGGTGATGCTATCTAACCATCTCATCCTGTGCCGCCCCCTTCTCCTTCTGCCTTCAGTCTTTCCCAGCATCAGGGGCTTTTCTGATGAGTCAACTCTTTGCATCAGGGGCCAAAGTATTGGAGCCTTCAGCATCAGTCCTTCCAATGAATATTCAGGGTTGATTTCCTTTAAGATCGAATGGTTCGATCTCCTTGCAGTCCAAGGGACTCTCAAGAGTCTTCTATAGCACCGCAGTTCGAAAGCATCAATTCTCTGGCGCTCAGCCTTCTTCATGGTCCCGCTCTCTTTCACCACCAGACACTTCCACAGTTGAGCAGCGTTTCTGCTTTGGCCCAGCCACTTCTTTCTTTCTGGAGCTATTAGTAACTGCCCTCTGCTCTTCCGCAGGACACCGTCCAGCCCAGTGGCTCATCCCAGTGTTGTATCTTTTTGCCCTTTCATACTGTTCATGGGATTCTCCTGGCAAGAATACTGGAGTGGTTTGCCATTTCCTCCTCCACTGGACCATGTTTTGTCAGATTTTTTCACTATGACCTGTCCATCTTGGGTAGCCCTGCACGCATGGCTCATAGCTTCATTGAGTTAAGCAAGACCCTTCACCGTGACTGTGATCCATGAAGGGGAGAAAGTGAAACAGGCTTGTCATACGCTGATCCCCAGGGGCAGCCACTTCTGACCCTTCTCCATTTTGCGTTCTTCTCCTTACCTCTTTATTTCTAAGTAATGTGCTTACATTGCTGTTTAGTGATGTGCCAGTTTTAAGACATTTATCGACATGCCTTTAGGTAGATGATAATTTATCTCCCTTTTCCTAGTTCCCCAATCCATGCACTTCACCCACCGTCGTCTTGGTACATTCTGATCAGTTTACCTGTCACTCTATCATGAGCAGGTAAATACTGTTCAAACCGAGGCAAGTTGTGTGCTGAGATTACGCTTCCTTCTAATCTTTTTATTTTGTCCAAAGTTAATATTGCCTCTTTTCATTTGCTGGGGCTTTTTTAATCATCCCTGTCCTCAATTTTTTTTCTGTCTGACTCTCACACCTGTCATTTGCCTAATGATGTTATTTCCTAAGCTATCAAGGATATCAGATAACCCTTCATCATTTCCCCTGACCCTCCATGGTCCTGCTGCAGTCTTGGCCAGCTTCTCCTTGCTGCATCCCTGTCATCCTGGAACACTCCTTGCTGCTCTGTTTCCTGGCCTTCATATTTTTGTTTTATTCCCTCATTTTGCTGGAGTATATCCTGCAGCAGCTTCATAAGAAAGGATGCAAGGAAGCTAGATGTTTAGAGTCCTTGCCTTTCTGAAAACAGCGTCATTCTGCTTTCACACACAATAGTTCAGGTAGGTATAGAATCCCAGGTTTAGGAGTATTTTCCATCGGAAACGTGAAGGTGTCACCTCACTGTCCCCCACTTTCCAGCATCACTGTTGAAAGATCTGATGCCAAACTTACTTCTAGTCCTTTGCACGTGGCCTGACGTTTCCTCCCAGGAAGATTTCAGGGTCTTCTCTTATTCCCCAGTGCCCTAAAATTTCAGAACGATGCTCCGAGAAGGTTCTTTTCCACTGATTGGTGCTGAGCACTCAAAGGACCCTTCAAAACCAAATGCTCTTGTTTTTGCATGTGGAGAATCCTCTAATACTGGCGTCTCTGATAATTTCATCCCATAATTGATACTGTATCCCCACAAGACATACAAGAAAGGAAGCATGCTTCTGTGACCTCTTTCTAAGATTTCACTTTATTGGATATTAGACTTCCTAAATTGACCTCACTCCCCCTCCTCCTTTCTTATTTTCATTCTCTTTAACTTTTTGTTAACTTTTGGGAATATTTCCTCAACTTTATCTTCTACATTTTCTATTGATTTTAAGCTTCCACTTCACTTTATTTTAATCTCTTAAGAGCTTTTTCTTGTTCTTTGAAGCCTGCATTGTTCTGTGGCTGCAGTATCTTACCTGATCTCTTCATGGACTTTAATTATTGGATGTTTTTGTTTCAGGTTTCCCTTGTCAGCTTCCTGCAGCTTCCTTGTGGCAGTTTGTCTCTTTCGATCTCTTCCTTTCATACGGAGACTTTTCTCGAACATCGAGAGGTCCTTAGCTGTCTGTTTATTCTTATGTAAGAGGCAACACAAACTGTGCTTGCAAGCTCTGCTCGCACAGTGGGGTTTGCTGGAGGGTGAATAGTCACTGGCTGATTGTGCTTGGATAATACCAATGACAGGAAGCTCATGACTCACCAAGCAATTGATTCCTCCTTTGCGAAGCAAGAGCTGTTTTGAATCCTGAGTCAGTATCTGCTCTGCTATCTTAAGAGCTTGGTTTTAATTCTGTCTTACACTTGTTAAAGTGATATTTCAGGGACATTTTGTACATACACCTACTGGTTGAAAGTGAAAATGAAAGTCGCTCAGTTATGTCCGACTCTCTGCAAACCCATGGACTATATAGTCCATGGGATTCTCCAGGCCAGAACACTGGAGTGGGTAGCCTTTCCCTTCTCCAGGGGATCTTCCCAACCCAAGGATTGAACCCAGGTCTCCCGCATTGTGGGCAGATTCTTTACCAGCTGAGCCACAAGGGAAGCCCAAGGATACTGGAGTGGGTAGCCTTTCCCTTCTCCTGGGGATCTTCCCGACCCAGGAATCAAACTGGGGTCTCCTGCATCACAGGCGGATTCTTTACCAACTGAGCTACCAGGGAAGCCCCATACCTACTGGCTAGTGTCGTTTAAAAGGTGAACTTTTTTTTTGTTTTAAGGCAATTCTAGGGGCTGCTGCTGCTGCTGCTGCTAAGTCGCGTCAGTCATGTCCAACTCTGTGCGACCCCATAGACAGCAGCCCACCAGGCTCCCCCGTCCCTG